>NC_056735.1:1949474859-1949509583 GCF_019279795.1 Protopterus annectens | reverse complement strand
TTGTTTGGGGGGAAAAAAAAATTTTTGTTTTTTGATTTTTTTCCTAAAAGGGGGGGGGAGGGGGCCCTTTTTTTTGGAAAAGGAAACCTTTGGGAAAAAAAAAACATTTAAAAAAGGGGGGTTTAACCCAAATTCCTTTTATTTTTTCCCTTTTGGAAAAAAAAGGGTTTTTTAAAATTGATGTCAGCATCCTACAAATATAGCAGGAGAACAGAAACCACCCAGCAAAGCATATAGCACGCCGATGCATATCTCTCTAGTATCATAACATAGTTAGGTAGGCGTTTGAATCCTGCAATTGCTGTGTGTGTGACACAGATGGTCAATGCAGTGTGGGTTTTGCTTTTACTATGGTATGACATATCATGATTAAAACAGTATGTGCATTGCACACATCAGGTATCTGCGTGGCAAATAAATATTTGTACATGTGACCTCAATCAGTGCATAGGAGTGAAGCCTGCATACTACATGAATACATTTGTTTCCTTTGGCAGATTGTGCTGCTGCTTCTCAGATCATAGGTCACATATGTATGTATGTGACAAACCCGGCCACTGTAGTGATCTGTGTCCAAAGCCATCTGTGCCACACACACCCATAACAGTTACTATAGAGTACTGTGAATTAGGGTCCATGCCTGGGGTATATGTTAGACATGTTCATACACAACAACGACTGGCAATAATGGACAGTCATTATAGGTGTGCAACAGCCCTGTGGATATGCATTCAGGCCCCTAATGTCTTATGTGACACACAGAGGGACTCTAGAATATCTATGGATATGTGGAAACCAAGGGAAAGATGACATAACACGTGGCTGCATGTACACATTGGTACCCAACATACATGTTGAGGGCTACCATCTATGTGCTACTGTCGGGATAGTATGTATGGTAAATGTGGATGAGTATGCCATAGTCGGCTTACTGCTATACAGCATGTATTGGACAACAGGTATCTGTCTGTATGATACCCTTGTGTAGGATATGCATCCTATCCAGGGAATGCATTGTAGGCCAATGCATGCATTTCGAGATGTGGATGGACATATCCCTAGTGTGTTTGCATGTACCTAAGAGGGCTATATGCCAAACAGGTGTGGTCCCAGGAACGGGTGGCGGTCAATACCACTGGTTACTGTTATAGTATAGTACCGGAAGGATCCAACTGTTACTGAGTTCCCTACAACTGTGTGTCATTTGTCAGGACATCATCTAATGACTGGTTATAGTCATGCTGTTGAGGTTGTGTATACTACCAGACTGAAAATCATTGACAGGTATTAACAGTATCACCCACAGCATAGTGTTAACCCATGTCATACACACATGTGTACCCATCTTAGTACATATCTGTAGTAGAATGCATACTGGCCATGGAAAGATACTATGAGATGTTAACAATGTGTACAACAGGGCAACAGGGTATGTCACACATCCCATGTGTCCACTATGTATGTACATGCAGACAGTGCGCACCCGCCATGTTCACAGATGTACACCTGCTAATCTGTAATGCACACACCACACACGTTCTGTCCACTCACTAACACATGCTGGCAACACTGTACACTTCAGCCAGGTGGCACATGGGTGGACAATACATAGTCAGACCTAACACTGGTATAAACAATGCTACATTGACAATCAGAGCTGTGATGCATAATGCCTGCTCAGATATACCTACAAGGATATCATTACACTTTCCTGTTGACAACTTGCTAATATTGCTACACTGCTATACTGTCACCCTGTGCATCAGAACCATGTTAGCCTGTTCCTGCATCAATGTTACAGATGACAGGAGGTGGCACAGGTGTCATCATATGCACAGGGTGTGTTGTTGGTTTGCCAGAGCCTGACATTGACCCATCCAATCGACATGTCTGTGTGTGTGTGTGTGTGTGTGTGTGTGTGTGTGTGTGTGTGTGTGTGTGTGTGTGTGTGTGTAAGGGACAACAGTACAGCATGGGTCAGTGTTGATGTAATGTGTGTGTGTATGTGTGAGCCCTAGTTGTTTGGTTAATGTGTGTGTGTCTGCATGCACACAGCTCCACCATGTGGCTGCCATATACGGAAGGTTGTGGGACAGCCACAGACTGTACCTGCTGGGCTGTACAGATCACTGTCTCTGGGCACGGACACGGTACCTGTGCCTGGCAGGGGTGCTACAGGCAGTATTGGGTATCAACCCTGACTGGGTACTATCATCAGAGGCAGAGGTATGATGACTGGACCCATGTCCCTGCTGGGACTGGCCAGAGCCACATGCATGTGGTCTACTAGGACGGTCAATAGACAGGCCAGCCCCACCATTGCTGGGGCTGGTACTGCCACTACGGGAGTGGCTGTGATCTGTGTGCCATCTGCGATGACTGCCAGATGTTGCTTTTGCTGTAATGTTTCCGTGTCAACGTCTCAGCTGTCCCGCACGGTCCTGGCTCATGGAAGACAGATTGTGGAGGACATCTAATGTCTACACCCAACGTCTATCAATGACCTCAGTGTAATTCCAGATGGCACCGGCAAGGTCACGGATGCTGTCATTGATAGCGGCGTAATCGGCCCTCTGTGCCCTTAGTCCCTGTCTGGTGTACCGTTCCATACGTGCCTGTGCCTGCATTACAGCCCGGAACATACTGGAGATTATAATACCTCTGGGGGCACATCTGCCAGGGGCAATATGACCAGTGGTGCTCCCCCAAGAACCCCTGGACATCCACCTTTGTGGTACCATTCCAGGAATCTGGCTATGGCTGCTGTGAGGGGATGCAAGTGCCATGGCTACCACACTCTCCTGGTCAATGCCAACTGTATGCTGTCCCTCGGTTAAGGCCATTGGTGATGAGGGATGTATTAGCAGTATGAGTGTGCGCAGAGATGGGGTTGAATGCTGTGTACTGTTGATTGGTGGACCAACGACAGACCCTGTCAAACCTTCCTGTGCCAGAATACATGTCTCATCATCTCCACTATTAGTGGCAGTGATTTCAGGTTCCCTGCTGCTGTCAGCCACCCCAAACTCAGCACCTGTGAGAAAAGACAGGAAACACACTTTACAATCTGTAAATGATGTTAGCACACATGCACACATGCACACATGCACATATGAACACATGCACACATGCACACATGCACACATGAACACATGCACACATGCACACAAATACACTCCTCACTACAGCATACACACACACACCAGCAATCCAACACATACTCAATAGTGGGTGAAGGTGGGTGACAGTATCACAAGGCAAACAGTCACCTCACAAGTGTCAGCATGCAGAATATGTGTTACTCAAGACCATCCAGTGCAAGTGTAGACAGCCCTATTTAATGACATTATACATGGCTTTGATGCATGTGTGTAGTTGTTTAGTGATTGACTACACCCTGGAAAACAATGTGTACATGGACACAGCATTCTTGTGCATGTATTATTAGCTCTGCAATGGCCTGTGCACCATCACTCACAGGTATACATACCATGGCTGCATGTGTTATCTGTGTGACACATAGATTGCCATGTGCGATTACAGTTTCTGTGTCCATAGCAGATAATAGTGGGCAAAGGTGTAGCACATGCATGCTATGTACACCCACGGGATGAGTGGTGCATGTAGACGTGAAAGAATTCCAGTGCTCAACATGGCCCTTGTACAGTGGTTATGGTGAGTGTGGGACATATTGCAGATATGTCGGTGCCAGCCAAGACATGGCATGCTACACAACTGCAACATTAAACACCACACATACCCAATGTGTGTCATGTGACCTATACACCCAATAGCATTCCAGGATATATATGTGACACTTTGTACAGATGGCCACTGCTGTCCATATTGTGTATACTGGCATATGTAAGCACACACATAACATGCTATGCATATTATGTATAGGTGCATATGTTTGCACACACACAACATTGAGGTGCAAAGCAATGACTGCTATGTGTAGTATTGTGGTCACTGTAACTGGATGGGGTGTAGTAGCATGTGCCATCATTATTATGCATCTTGTGGTCACTCAAGGCTACTAATGTGTGACAGACCACTGCCTAGCATGCTGTACCTGAACTGCAGTGCCGTGGCTATGTTTACAATTACACAGCCACTTTGTACAAGAGTGTGTGAGGTGCCCAATAGGGAGCATTGCCTAACACGACTTTGTTATGTGTTGAAGAGTGTTGCACAGCCCCATGACAGGCCTCTACCCCTGAGGTACATCATGTGCGTGTGGATGACATGTGAGATACTGAAGTGTGACCTTACAGCGGGTGTGTGGTAATGCCATATGTAGCATGTTTTTGTGTACTGTGTATGATAAACGTGTTATGTTGTGTACAGCTGTAGCAACTATGCCTATCCAATGTGCAGTACGGTATTGCCACAACTGTGTCTGATGCTCTGTGTATTGCATGTCATTGAGGCAGTTACTGACATTACTGAGCTGTGCAACGTCTTACAGCAAACATTCATGGCATGCATTATGCGTAGGTCTGTTATGTTTACATAGCCTACACCTCACCTATGACATGCACATTTCATTACCAACATTGCAGTTATACCACACTCACCAGCATGGATCGTCTGCCCTGCTGTCACACCAGAGGGACCTACGAGAATATGAGAGAGTTCGTCAGTGGCCACAACTGAGGCATTGCTACAGTGGGTATGCTAAACTACAGTAGAACAATAGTCAACAGTCACAGGTGTAGAGATAATATCCCAAATATCAGTATTGCATAACACTAGGCAGCACAACTGCTAAACACACAGTACATATCTCACATAGACATAATCTAACAATGCAGTTAACTGTAGACTACAGAGAGGGCATGTTACCTGCTCGCTCCATGTGAACATGCTGGATGGCTCCGCCTTCCATGACAACACATGTCAGAGGTTGTTGCTGCTGTTGTTCAGGAGCCACCATGCATATGAGCAGCTCCTCCACTCTGGTGAGGGGGGTATGAATGGCCACCCCCCCACCTGTGGCAAGCTGTTGTCTTTGGATATCAGATGCACGCCACCAGACATGTCTAATTAAATCACTGCAGTGATGGCGTACCTGCTCATATGTCCAGTTATGCATGCTTATGTCATTTACCCGACGAACAAGATCCTACCACAGTGCAGTCCGCTCCTGCTGGTGATGGCTGCTTTGGGAAAACAGCATTGTGTACTGCTGCATCAGGCTTTGCACAATCTCATCTTCCTCCACTGCTATGTACGACGGGTTGTGTTGGTGGGCCATCTGGCTGAAAAAGATATGAACAATATGTGTGAGCGAGTCCTGTGGCACACTTTAAACCTTTAACCAAAGATATCACTTTACTGACATATATACCATGCATTTGTCTGTCAGAGGTTACACATGTTCAATACCACTTATTGGTTCTCAGGCCACAACTGACTAACAGTGCCTGGCACACTCTGTAATATCACACCACTATACAACAGTACCCAGCACACTGTTTGTGACACAATGCACAGCCTCGACACAGGGGTATATATCATGCCAATGCACCAATGCAATGAATGTAAAGTACAGTTACATTAGTACCAGTCAGCCAACCTAGTCATTGATGCCATAGCCCTGCCTAACATATGTGTACAGTTGTTACTATAGGTGACATACTGCTGTAACAGAGTATATATGTTGCTGGATACACATGTATACCCTGTAACACACATATGATTGCAGCCATAGTACAGGCATAAATACACACACATATCAGACAAACATACAATGCACCACTATATGCCAACACAGATGAGCATTACCTGTGTACCATACAGTACTGGGTGCCACTACTTACAAACCCTTATGCCTGAGTTTTGTCCTCTGTGCAGACTACAGGAAATACACAAAACAGTGTTTCCAAGCAATGTGAACACACACCATACTGTGCTGTTTAGGCCTACAGCTTCAGGTAGTACTACAGTTCATATGGGAGTTGGATTCACCAGCAGTACCACTCACTAAGCGTACATGTATTGCTTTAGCCTACAACGAGACACCACGGTCATCAACAAGGAACTACGTCACATCGTATGCCATACTACTATGTCTGCCTAACAGTACAATACACATCTTTTGCTGGCGTCACAGCTAGGATAGACACTACCATGTCAGATACAACTTCACACTAACCTATCACACCTTTACTGACCTTGAACACATTCAGCGTTACACTTATTCAACCTCACATAGCAGGTATTGCATTGAGTACATGTGTGAGTGCATACTGTCATAGGTAGGTAATATGCTATTGGCCCTAGGGCCTACAGCAGCCTAGCCATATGCTACCCTGGCCTTTGACACACATGTACTTTGATTTCACTTGCCCCTGCCAACCAGAACCACCGAGAGGGTTCCTGGGGTGTATTACAAATCTCCCAAACAATCATCAGGGTTATTTATGACAACTGCTAATGAGGAGCCTTGTTTGCTATTGCTAGGTGGTCTATTCCAGTGTATGGCATATCTCTGAGATAGGAATCTATCCCTCCAGCATATGCTGTTTAGTGAGCTGACGAGGTTTAGGGCACTAGAGCGTGTATTCTGGAGGGATTGCGATATGGTGCCATGGTGGTTGTCACCCAGCTATAGGTGTGACATACCTCTGTATGTCCGGCAGAGGTCACCTCTCTGTGGCCGATATGCAATACAGTCTAGATGTGGTTTTGTGAGTCAGTCTGCATAGGGCATCTGTTTGCGGCCAGTATTATCCTTTGTGAGGTATGTCTGTGGCCTTTCTACCTGCTGTAGTTGTCATGCGAGGTACATACCACACAGGGCATTGTGATGAGTAGAGGGGAACACTGACCTATATTTCCCTAGTTGACACACCTGTTGTCATGACACATACCACACAGACAGATTACAGGTCTAGTGTGGCACTGTCTTTATCAAAGAGGTGGCTACTGTCCACTTGTGTCCCATGTTCCCTTATCACACCTTCGGTGTTGGGTAGATCTCTACCTATGTGGTAGTTAATGGGTACAGTGTTTTGGAAAGGAGGAATGCAACTGCAGTATCAACACTTGTCTAGAGTCCATGCCTTGGTCACCACACACATGTTGCAGTACATATGGCCCCATGTCTCTCTCTCTCTATATGTGTGTATATATATATATATATATATATATATATATATATATATATATATATATCTATATATATATATATACATATCTATCTATATATATATATATATATATATATATATATATACATATCTATACACATACATGTACACATCCATTGCTGTACATATAGGCACATGTACAGTCCACCTTTCATGGTGGGGATATCAGTTATGCGACAGTTGTGGGATGTACAGTTATGTGATTATATTGCACAGTGTTGTGCAGAATGCATGTGGGTGTCCTCGGCCCATGTAGCTTTAGCAAGCCTCACTGGCTGCAACACAGCAGATCTGACAAATCAGTCCCACAGCGTTTAACCAGCACATGACATATATCAGCACTGCATGCTATTTTCTATGCCACACACTATGACCTACATAGATATATGCACATAACAACCTTCAACGACACATATCTGTCCACCGTTCACTAACAGTTGCAGTATGTTCCTTGCCCTATGCACATGTGCAGATACAGATAGATATGTACTGCTGCCACACATGGATGATTTGCAGTGTGTAGAGTACTCTTCAGGAACATCTACTACATGCCAATACATACATATGAGTTACATACCTTACCTTTGTATTTCCCTACTCCATCTGTTACAGTTTTGTAGATTTTTTTTTTTGTTGTTTGTTTTGTGTTTTCTCCCTCTGTTTCTGTTTCTGTCTCTGTTTCTCTCTCTGTTGTCTGTGTCTCTGTCTGTGTCTCTCTCTCGCTCTCTATCTCCCTGTACCTGCAATGATATTATTGCATGTGTGGACAGCAGGTACAGCCTGCTTTTCTAAGTATCTGCACTTATGCATGTGACAGCCTCTGCACCAATTGCTGCCCACCATTCAGTAATTGCATGCAGTCTGCTGTGTGGTGATTGCATTACTCACTGTGATTGCAGCCCACTGCTATAAAAGGCTAGGTTAGGTAGGCATAGCCCTTTCAGCTTTCCAAGGTGAGGCCCATACTTGTTTGCTCTGGACACCATTGTGTCAGTCAGAAGGTTGGTATATGTCTCTTATCGGAAGCTAGGGTTGTAGCCAGTGAAATGCATGTTGTACTCAAACCTGAATGTTGCTGCTTCCAGTACACACTTCTCAGTGTAGACATGTACTCACCCCTCCAAATGCTAACACAGGATACATGGGAGTATGTACTTTCGTTCTGAATTAGACATTTAACTGCCATACACATGTGGTTAGGGAACTGTATTCCTGAGGCACATGCAGTGTTTGTGAACTGCTATACTGTAATTATTACGTTACTCACTTCTGAACAGTTTGTGGTTTGTTTGTGTTGACATTAGCACAGGCTGCTCAACACAACTGGACATATTTCAGTACTGAGTATGCCTACCTATACCCTGGTATTTGCCTCAATACACAGGTGTGTTGTACCTTTGGGTAGGGGAGCAGAACTGCAAAGAGCATTTTTTATTATCGTGTGAGGTTTATCTTGCTGAACATACAGGGCTGCTGTGTACCTGTTAGTCTATCAAGGCAAGTAGTCTGTCTGCGTAGCTCCCACCTGTGGATATATCCAGATGGTAGCTACAGGTTAGCCTATTATACTTTGTCTGTGCACCACACCAGTCTTTTCAACACTGGCACATTGGCATTGTCACAGTTAGTTGCTAGCAGTACCTGGCTATATCCTGTGATGTTTCTGTGTCGTACTCCTACATAAGGGCATGCTTGTGGAACTCCTTCCAAAGCTGTTTGCCGAGTGTGTAACAGCAGTAATGCTGATATGCCTGTGTGTTTCTGCCTCTGCCAGGCCTCAGATACTCTCAGGTGTATATTTGAATGGCCTCAGTGAAAGGTACATATACGTTAAATACACCTGCAATATATTATAGACATATCGCAGTTGAGACTTTCTTGGGAATCAGAGCATATGTATACCTACACCTTTTCTGATGTGCAAGCAGTGTCTACTCTCACTTATTGACATTATTCATTATGTGTGATTCCACACTTGTCTGCCTAAAGTTAGTACTTTCCAGAGTGATTCAGTGGGGCACAGCTAACATTTGTTTACAAATCAGGGACATCCCTGTAATGCAGTCACAATTGGGGTGTCTGGCCTCTGCCCTATTCAACTTTGCCAGTATTTATCCTGGCCTGATACTGTGTGGTGTTTGTAAGGTGCTACTGTAACATTATTCCCTGCTTGGATGGCTGGTTCTCTTTTCACAGTCATGTCATGCAATTCCACAACAACTGCTGGTAAAGACCCACAGAACAGGATTTGTGTTATACCATTCCTAATTTCCATTTACTTTCCCTCCTTGTAATGCATGATATATTTATTTCAGCACCAGTTTATTTGTATATTTACTGTGGCTTAGTGGTAATTCATACAGTCTAATGTGTCAATGGTCGAGGGTTAGAGACTGGCAGAGGTCTTTTCTTTTGCTGCTGAGCAGAACAAGGGCCCTTCCATACAGTGACCAAGGCACTTTTAAGCAGTTGTAAGCAGGTTTGCGCGGGTTTGCATGACGCTTAGCGACACTTAGCTAAACGCACACATGCGCACACTCACTTAAACCCACTTACTACTGCTTAAAAGTTCTTACTCCGGCTAACCCCCACGCTAATTTCTTTTAAAGAAAAGAAAATGGGGAGATAGGAAAGTAGTGAAAAAGGGAGCACAAAGAGGGACAGACAGTAGGTAAACAAGCTCGGGATGTGCAGGACAGGTGTAGAGAAGGTCCATAGCTGCCCATTTCTTTACCAGCAACAGCTGTGCATATGCAATAAATTTGGAGTGAAATTTGAAACCATCCACCCCTGGGAGAGGGGTGATGACAACAAAATATGTTGTACTGCCAGTTATAATTATCAGATTACATGTCCAATGGACATGTGTGCAAAATCGGCAGCTATGTATGGGGCATAATTTTTTTGTGGGTACAGATTGCCATTTTTTTTTTCAGGTGAGAGTGAAAAGTGAGGTAGAGGAAGTAGGTATGTTAGGGGAGGTAGGTTGGGGAGGTAAACAGACAAGACAGACAAGATGCATGCAGGGGCGGTGTATGACACATGAGGTGGGTGGACACAATTGACGGGGTCGGATGTTTGGAAATCGCAAGCCCATGAGCCCACAGATAGTAACAGTGGAAGTGAGATCCCCACCCATGGGCAGTCACCACTGCACCTTCACAGCCCCGAGGGTGGCTGTGCTGGGGGCTGCATAGGACGGGCAGGCTCACCCGTGAGACGATCCACTCTCGCCTCGAGCTGGCATAGGGGATCAGCGACTGAACACTGGATCTCCCTACGCACCACAGCCCGGACCCTTAGAAGGGTGACAGGTGGCCCTTCTCCACCCACGTTTGCATGGGGAGGATGAGCCCCATCTCCTGCAGTGCTTCCACCTGAAGGTGGCAAAGGACCAATGGCAGAGGGGAGCCCGGGCTGGGCACCGGACCTGCTGGAGCCAGGTGCACTCGCCAGCTAAGGAGGGACAGTTGGGTCCGCTGGCACCGGCCTTCCCATACATTCTGTGATTAGGTGTGTTTCATTACAACATAAACAACAGCATTCCAGATTAGTTGAAACAGCATGCAGTAATATTCCCATTAACCCAACATACCATGGTTCCAACAGTTGAACAGCAAGCATAACACATGCATATATTGAACAACAGTGGATATTCCAACAGCATGCAGGGATGTTTGGTAGCAACAGGCCACCATGATTGTGGTGTTTGAACAGGGCACATGCATCAACGTGAATGCAAATATCTATAGAACAAAGGGACATATGTCCCAACAAATATTTAAGATTACACATACCCATTGCAATGTGGAATTGCATGGTTTATGCACATACAGTAGGGTGTAGAAAAAAAAACTTGATTAACATCTTATAATTACTTTTAGTCTACACTACATTCCTAGTGACTGCAAGTGTATATCCCCTACATGTATTATTACACTTGCCACCATGCATTAGGTTGTGTAATGGGTTTGGCTAGTTCAATATATGCCTGACCTATATCTGACATACTAACTGTCCAAGATGCAGATGTTACTGCTACATATTCCTTGATTACATTTATATTTCTTTATCTACATATCTGGATGTTTTCATATGACATCTTCACTTCTATTTGTACAGAACCCTGCATTTCTTGACACACACACTCACATTTCTGGGGAACAAATTAACATGTTACTTCGTGTGCCAGATTTACTTATGCATGCCAGCCAGTAACTGACTGTTGAGGACTGTATATATGCTTCACAGCTACTAGCACTTCCATCACCCACTTTATTTGGGACTGCACAACTCTGGGTTGCCAGCACTTTTAAAAACAGTACTATTTGTATAATGCAAGGGTACAACAACATTTCAAACTAAGTGACACAGACACACTCCGGGTTTTAGACCTTTATTAATGACATTACACACTTTTCCACAGGCTCACTCCTTTATTTGTTATAACGGTGCATATGGAAGACATATTCAAGACATATTATACCTTTATTAATAGGTTAGAACACTCTTTTTCAGGCTCACTCACTTATTTTATATGACAGTACCTGCAGAGATATTATTCCGGACATATGTTACCTTTCTTAATGGGTTACTACACTCTTTTTCTGGCTCTCTGACTTTTTTATCTGACAGTACATGCAGATGACTTATTCAGGCCATTTTATGGCTGCATTATTGGACTACTACACTTTGTTTCATGCTCTCTCCCTTATTTTATATAACAATACATGCAGAATAATCACTAACCTGCCTGGTGGCGCAGCCTATCTGCATAGGCTTGCTGATTTGCAGCACGGTCACCTGCAGCTGTAAAGTAAATAAAGGGATATGGAGACATACCTATCCGTTATACAGAATCAATTATCAATTCTTACATACTGGATTCGATGGCTACCTACTCAGTTGTGGGGCATCATGCATCCCACGGGGCTCCTGCATCCATTGGTTCAGGTGGTCCTGCTTCCATCTCTTCAGGTCTGCATGGTGGTGACGGACCTACTCACCAGTCCGAGGAATGCCTGTGACACTGGTGAGGTCATGAACTAACCAGTTCCAAGCCTCTGCCTTGTACTTCGTCCCTTGGAACTGGCCCTGCAGGAGTCTTGACTCATGATGGTGGAGAAGGAGCCAAACCATGTATTTTGACTCCTCGATGCCCAACCGTTGCCCTCAGAAGTGTGTAGCCTCTCCAGCACCAGCCATTCTAACTGCAGATGTGAGCTACAATAAGTTATGGCAAGTATTCCCGCCTATGGGGCTTAAATATGCCACATTTCCCACACTTTTTTGTGATTGGCCATTTTTGAAAGTTCTTGGCTGACTGCAGACCTGCTTAGTAATGGTTAATCTACCATTACTAAGTATATGTATGTTAACAGTGGCTGTTTCTCCTAAATTGTCATGGCTTAGTGGTTCTGTACATTGATCATGATGCACAGAGTTTTGGGTTCGAACCTTGTCATTCATTTTATTTTCATACTGTCCAGACAGGCTAGGGGGTGTGGCTGCATTTAAGCAACTTTGCTCTACGTTGCTCCATGGTGCCCTACGGTGCCCTGGTTGGCACGGCGCGCACTTCCGCTCAAACACATTGCGCTGGTTAAAGCGCTGTTTCGCTATGGGCACCTGTATTGCGCTGGGTAAAGTGCTCTTAAACTTTGGACAACTCTATTGCGCTGGGTAAAGCGCTACTAAACTATGGGCACCTCTATTGCGCTGAGTAAAGCGCTATTAAGCTATGGGCAACTCTATTGCGTTGGGTAAAGCTCTGCTTAACTGCAAGCAATTATATATCAGGATCCTTTAAAAATATATATTTTGTTCACTGATACATTGGCCATTTCACTGCTTTTTACTAATATTTTAATCGTATTTGTCAGGTATTATTCCATGTACTGATTTAAAACATAAATACGAAGGGGAGTGGTGAGACTCGAACCATGAATGCCTTTTCTTTTTGCGAACGCTCTACCATTATGCTATTGCTATTTGGTGTGATTTGCATAAACATTCTTTCTTATGCTCTTCCATGTCAGAATTGTTAACTACAACTAAGCAATGGACACACCCGCGCACACATGCGCAAATACGGGTAGCTATTTTTGGAATTAAAAAAAATAAAATTAATGTTTTACTTTTTATAACTGTGATGGGGGGTTACAATGTCAGGGAGTGTGGTGTTGGGTGCAAGGACTCGCTCTTGTGTAATTTCATTTTACTTTTCCAAACGTTGCAGGGGCGTGGACATTTAGACTGCTCGGCAGTCGGACACACTCCCTGCTTTCCTACACGGTCCGTGTAAGACTTATGGTTGAGTCAGCATGCCCTCATGAATATTCATAGCACCTGATGTCATACCGTTCAACTGCAGCCTCCGAGTAAGACTTATTAAGTCTTGCACGAAGGATTTGTGAATCCGGGGGTTTATCTTATTGTATGCAAAGAACGAGGTTAGCACATTGAAAAATGTCTATACCTCCAGACTGCTAAACAAGATGCGAGCACAAGTCTAACACCTAATATTGAAAATATAGTGGGCACACTACAGCATACAAATAGTACAGGAAAACAAAGTCGTGGAATGTATAACAAGGCAATATGGTGTTGGAACAAATACAACATCTTGGAAAAGAGCAAGATACACTGCAATGTGGAAAACACATGGTCATGCTTGCATGTATGAGACACATTTGACAATGTATGCAAATAACTCAGTGGATGCAGATAATGTGGAATCTGCAATAGCAAATATGCCCCCTTGCAATGTTAGTGTTAGGCAGGACATGTGCATGCCCATTTAAACATAAAACATGCCAAGTAGCAATGTAGAATACTAATTAATGCTATGAAAAAGGCTTAATGTATAGTACAACTACCACATGAGTCTATAAAATCAGCATCTGACAGTACATGCCATGCTTATAAATTAATTGACAGGTTCATAGGTTCATAGGATGATACCAGGCTATTGGCCCTTATAAGCCTAGCCAATAATTTTGCCCATGCTCCCACAAAATCAGCACCGGTTTCCCCTGTCCAGCAGGGACACAGATGGGATCCAATGAGTGTATTTTCTGTTTCCCATCCAGTCATCCAGGTTCATCTTAAAGAGGGCTGGAGAGGTACTTTGCTTGATATGGAGAGGGAGTATATTCCACAGATGGGGGGGGGTCTTTGGGAAACAAATCTATCCCTCCAACAAATTCTACTAATGTCACAGACCAGGTTGATGCCTTGCATGCGGGTTGCACCAGTAGAGTTTGACTTATGGATATGCAGCAAATCCATCAAGGCTGGGTCTAAAATGGCCTTGTATGCCTGACACGGGTCACCTCTGAGCAATCTTTATGAGAAAGAAAGAAAGAAAGAAAGAAAGGAAGAAAGAAAGAAAGAAAGAAAGAAAGAAAGAAAGAAAGAAAGAAAGAAAGAAAGAAAGAAAGAAAGAAAGAAAGAATAAAATATTGTATAGGAGCCAAAGTATTCCTATGTATCCAAAAGCACAAAAAACAGAAATAAACTAGGAATGCAACATCAAGGCTTGTTTTTAATAAGACAAATGCAAAGCTTTCAAGCATAAGCTCTTTCTCAAGGCATAAAACAGCTAGGATAATGGTCACAATAAATATTCAAATCAGCCAATAAAAAACAACATTCAATTAATTCAATTAAATATTTAAAACAGTCACAAGCATGATTAACCCATTCCTAGCAAAAAGATAAAAACAAGACAAATTAAAACATACAGAACAAACAGCCTGGTTAATATACTAAGTAATACACTCATGCTTATATTTCAAAATAGGTTTTAAACTATTTGGTGAGTTCAGTCCTGGATAAACAGATACTCAAAAATAATCTATCCACTTGCATTCTGCAAACTCAGTCTGAAGTGTAATGTCACCACCCCTTATACCTATATTTACAACTTGAGCTACTTATACTGTTTCACCTGCCCGGAGGTGTGTATGCCCGGAGGTGTGTATGTCTTTGGTAATTATTGAAACTCCACCTGCTTTGGCTCTGTAGCCCTCCATTTGGGGTCTGAAAGTATATATATTTTTGAACATCAGAAAAGAAAATGACATAATGTTGCATAGTATACATCATTATCTAATGTTAACAGTAAATCGAAAATCCCTGGTGATTATTTACTTGCTAAGAGTAAGCTGACTGGGTACAATTCCCTCATTTCACTGATAACTGTGAGGGTGGGTTTTGTTAATTAATTCACTCAGTGTCACCTACAAGTAGAAACCAGGGCAACGAAATGTGAGACTGCAGGAGGAATTTCATTTGCAGTGAATTACTTCACGTTTTCTCTATAGCAGATTATAGTATCACAGTGCACAAAATCATGGGGTTTGTTCAGTCATTGGCAAGTGCTCAAGACATTCTACAGAGTGACAAAACATAAATGTTAGGGTATGGAAATGCAACACTGCATGCCTGAGTAAAGGTGATTTCACAGCTAAAATGCTAAAGTGTAAACTCAAATCATAGAGGAACTTTTTGACAAGCTACATTACAGCAGCAGCACCATGGTATAAATGATCTGTGCATTAAGGCCAGATCATGGAGGTCATACATTGCTGCCTAAATACCAACTGAGAATAGCACGTTTGTCACTATAGTCAGAGTACTGAGCAACATACCAATATTACTTCATACATGCCATAAGATCAGCAGTGACAAATGGTTCACAACTCTCAGTTAACGACAGTGATACGTTCTCAAACAACAAAAGGCTGCACTTGCAGACAGCTGAATATGAATGTTATGGGATTCTATCAAATCTTTCTAGCCATTGTTGAATAGAAATGCAACACAAAGTAAAAACAAAAGTAAAGCTGCAGGAAGAAAAAAGGAAGGTAGACAGTGTTAGAAATGGCAGCAGTAAACAAGAAGACTGGTTGTGCAAAAGGAAATGCAGAGCTATCCATCAGGTAGAAGGTTGTGAAATGCAGAATGAGGAACATCAATTTTATCAGGCTTATTTATGAGTTAGAGTCTACACATACTCAGTCTTCTGGGGGGGGGGGGGTTAAACAGACTACTATGACAGTTTTCACTAGAAAAATAGGCATCTTAAATGAAGCAATGTGATGGCAAAATGTTAACTTCATTCAAAACAAATCCCCTGCCCTTCATGATGATTAGCTATCATTCAAATAAACAGCATATGAGTCATGGAGTTTAAACATTCTAGACGTCATTCTTTGAGTTGTGGCTGGATTCCTATGTATCCCAGATGGCAGAGCATTATACTTTATAAATATAGTTCATAACAAGAAGAATAGCTTTGATTTACTTTTTAAAATTGTCTGTCATTTGGATCACAGAATTTCAGTTATTTCTTATATCGTTACAAACTGAAGTTTAAACTTTGTGACCCCATATCACAATTTTCTGCAACAGTTTTAGAATGCCTCAATATACCCAGCTCTTCTGCAAAGAGATTTTAGAATGCACTTTTCTCACAGATAATGCCACTGGTTAAGAAACTAGTTTCTGCACTCCTTTTTCCACCCTAAATTTTCTTTTAGTACAGAGATTGCCTTCTTGATATAATCAGCAGCCTCTTCGCTTTCACTTGTGAACTCATCTCCCATTGGAGCACCATAGTTTTTAACAATCAAATCACACAATGAAATTGGAATGGGCAATCTACCTTAAATTTAAAGTAACAGACCATAGATATTAAAGGGATTTAAGGTTTGCATAGCAAACTTCACACAGCAAATCTGTCAATTAACATCCTCCTGCTTAATATCAGTTGTTTCAGAAACC
The DNA here is from genome assembly GCF_019279795.1 of Protopterus annectens. Classification (NCBI taxonomy): domain Eukaryota; kingdom Metazoa; phylum Chordata; order Ceratodontiformes; family Protopteridae; genus Protopterus; species Protopterus annectens. Next base: position 1,949,492,637 of record NC_056735.1, on the reverse strand, counting down.
ATGTTGACTGTGATACTTAGATGGGACAGACTACCCACATTTCCTTGTGGTACATAAGGTCTGTTTTAAGTGCAGAAATAGAAGGGTTTCATTCTCAAAAATTAATAAGTAAACCTAAGTATTTTCTCCTTATTTGGATACAGACAGTTAAGGCTGTCATGGTCCCTGTGAAATGTGAAGTGTCTGTCCAATAAGTAGTAACTAAGTGTTATCACTGTCCACTTGAGAGTAAGATACTCATTTTATGCCATTAGCATACTGTGCTTCATGTGTAGTCAGCTCCCTGCTTTGAGAGGCAAATGGGATATTCCTTCCTCTGCACATCTTTTGACAGTACAACTCCTGTTTGATGTATTATTCTGCACAATAAAAATAATCTGTAATGTCGGGGGTGATTAATACAGGCTGTGCACATTGACCATTTCCTAAATATATTACCTTCTCAACTTCTTTAGACCAGTTATCCTTTAAAGGGCTGTTTGCCTTACTCAGTCATATCAGTGGGCATGTCTGTATAATACAGTGGCAAATTGAAGAATAAACATCCTATAATAAATTGCTCCTAAAAAGACCCTGTTCACTTCTCTGTAAGTGACTTTAGCCAGTTTCTTGCTTCCATCAATGAAACATTAAGTAGAGGCCCCAGATGGTGGTAGTTAGGGAGGATGTAAAAGACCAATGGCAAGTATCAAAAAGAGGAGGGGAAGTTCCTTGGCCAGAATTCTACTAGCATTATAAATACTACCTCAAGTCTCCCCTGAAAAGTGGCCACTAACCTAGTGGCACAAACCTAGTTAACAAAGGAAGCTTCATCAAATGAATTCAGTGGTGTAGCTAAGATTCATAGTGCCCTCCATGTCAATCCTAAATTAAAAAGGATTGACTGTCAAACCAGCCAAACATGCCATCTGGATGAGATATGTTACTGCTTGCACTTAGAGAAAGAAGGTCCCCCTGTCTTCAGCCATGATTATCGAGTCATCCAAATAAGCAGCAACATAACATGAATGAAGTTTTAAAATTCTTGTTGTCATTATCTGGGATGTGGTTGTTGGAGGTGGCTGGGTCACTATGCAGCATTTTATAATAAAATAGGCCACCTGCAATACAGAAAGCTTCTCTGTCACCTGATTGTTCATTGGGATCCTCTACTAAACTTGTTAAAGTTCAGCATAATAGGTCAACATGCTATTCCTAATGTTGTCTTGAGTTCATCCACTCCAAGCATGGATTAGTTATAAAATTTAGAGGCCTCATTAAGTTTACAGCAAACATTACAAAATCTTACAGTACCATCTAATTTTGTCATTAACATCTCAGGGTTATTCTATGCCTGCTTAGAGTCTTCAATAATCCAGTGATCTAACACGTTGTATATTAACTTACTGATAACTTCTCTTCAAACTTCAGGGATCCAAAGGCTTCAACCGTGATCCATTCTGTGTGATTTTTTTTTCTTTTTTTACAAAATCTTACTGTTGATTAAGTTGAACTTTCCATATCAGTGAACCTAACTCAGTCTCATTCAATACATACTCAAACCTCAGTGGCCAGTTTTACCCTGCAGGTCAAGGTCTCTGGCCCCCATATTGTATCAGATTGATCAAAGTGAGCAAGCAAGGTATCCACCATAACCACACAAAGAAGATACTGAACTTTAAAGAGTTATAGCTATATATCCTCTCATGCTGATATCACAGTTGTAGGTAGAGTGGCAATTCCACTTAAATGTGCCTGCATGGCAAGCTAGCTGTAATTTTCAGCTCCTTTCTTCACCTGGGTTACAGAAAATGACTCAGTTCTTACCATCACATTGTATCCATCTCTGTCCCAAAAAAGATGCGAGCAGGCAAAGCCTCCTCACTCTTCTTTTCCATTTGCAATCTGCGACAATTATTTGTGCCATTATTTAAACTTATTTATATAAGCAGTCCCAAATAGAGAAAGATTTAGCAGAATCTAAAGTAATAAGTAAGGAAAGTGCCTTGGATAATGCCAAGCTTATATTTCAGATTAAGGATTTCCAGAAGAAAACCTTACTCATTGAATTCAGAGCACACAGAATAAATGCAGAGCTTCTGGGTATCCCATATCATATACACTCCCAGATTCACTATACTTCCGTGCAGGACTAGCACGGAAGTTGCTGTTTGGGAGCAGGAAGGCAGTGTGCCAGGCATGTTAATGAAGGCGCGCTGCCTGAGCTCCTAAACAGACATGGAGCATGTAAAAGTGTGGGGGCTGTGTCTGAGAGCAGAGCTCTTAGAATATGCATGCCCCTGCAAGCAAGAACAGCAGGCTAGCAATAAGAATGAGTGAGACCACTCATGGGTGTCCCCATACCCCCAGCAACATGCCCCCAAGTTTATAAGAGCAATAGTTAAAATATAAAATATAAACAAGCTATTTTTTTATGAAACAGATAAAATGTAACCTAGGTGGGCAGGTTTGCCCATTGCTTAGCTGCATTTATTGCAGCTTAAATGGCACAAGAGGATAAAAATCAAGATATATGCAAATGAAGCAGTACTGCAATAGTGTAGTGGGCAGAGAATTCACCTTACGAGCAGTCATTCCCGGTTCGAGTCTCACTCCAGTACCTTCCATTTTTCATGTCAGATCACGTTATGAACAATATTTTTTGTTGCATAACCTAGTAAATAACATATATTTATGAACTGAAGTACTGCATTAAATGCAGATGTGAGGTGTCATTGTCATAATGTAAAATCCACAGATAATCACAAGTGCCCCATACAGTATATGTACACATGAATCAGGGATACAAACTGAAGGTACAATGTGTAATGAATGATAAATCCATAGTGTTACCAAATCCATCACCTTCCTAAGAACCATTTTACATTACTGTCTAAATTAGTGTAGGGATAAGCGGGAGTAAGCACTATTAAGCAAGAGTAAGCATATTTAAGCAGTAGTATGCGGGTTTAAGCTAGCTTGCACTGGGATAAGCAATGTGCACACAGATTAAGCAATGTTGAAGATAACTATCTGTGAGCATATTTAACCAGAGGTTAGCATTGCTTCATGCAAATCCAAGCAAACCTTCTTACAATTGCTTAAAAGTGCCTTAATCACTCTGTCTGCAATAGCCGCTGTTCTGGCCAGAAACAAAATAAACAGCTTTTGCAGGTCTGGAACCCAGGACTCTATACATTACAGTCACAGTAGTTAACCACTAAGCCATCACAGCAGTACATAAGATTGAGGCATCACCAAACAGATCCTCACTATAGGAAAATCAAACTGAACATGTGAAACTAATCTATATTCAGTTTTATGTTGTATAACCTACTACATAACATAAATATGTGAACTGGAGTACTGCATTAAGCCCAGGTGTGAGGTGTCATTGTAATGAAGTGTTGAAATCCCCTAATAAACACAAGGAACCAATACAGTGTACATACACATGCATCATAGATACCAAATACATATATAACATGTAATGAATAATAAATCAATGCCAAACAGCAAATAGTATGCAAATTAGAAATTAAACAATGCTAAGCATTGCACAGCCCAGATTAGTAGCTGTAAGCATTGTGTAGTTCAGCTAAATCAGTTTGCCCACTGGTATACCCCTTTAAGCAATGCCAACCTTAGGTAAGCAGGTTTGCCCATAACTTAGCATTTTCAAAACTGTTCAATCACAGCAAAGTGCAGGCAATCGGCCCTATTTAAACTCAACAGGCAGGAATACATCTCATAACTGGTTGCAGCTTCCTCCTGTAGGCACTATGACTAGTATGGGAGAGGGTGTGTGCTTTCGGGCAGAGTGCTGGGGCATCCAGGAGTCATGGCAGGACTCCTTGCGAAAGACCATGACAAGAGACCACTGAAGGGCCAGTACCAGGGTTCCCAATACAAAGCAGAAGCCTGGGACTGTCTCGCCCGTGACCTCACCAGTGCCACTGGCATACCCCGAACTGGTGAGCAGGTCAGGCATCACTATACCTACCTGAAGCAGAGAAAGGGGGATCTCTTGGATCAGTGGATCCATGAGGCTAGGAGGATGGGGGATGTCCCAGCCTTGTGCAAATATCAGTCTATTACCTGTTTAATAATTGCCAGCTCATGTATATTATGGATAGGTATGGTTAAATATTCCTTTTATGTCTTTCACAGTGGCAGATGACCGGGTTGTGAACCAGGAAGCCCATGCCTGAAGATTGCAGTGGTTGCAATGCGAGCCAGGTTAGTAATACTCTTGCATGTACTGCCACTGGAAATAAATCTAAAGGTAGTAGAAAGTTAATCACTTGTATAAAACCTGTATTGTTTAAGGCATGTACTGCACACACCAGAGAATATGGCAGGAAGAGTCTCATATAGGTCCTATGTAAATAAAAGCATAATAGCCTGACAATAAAGGTCTAACTGCTGGACTGTATGTGTTTACTCTGGTATCATATGGTAATATAGAGTTGCAATCTCTTAATAGTACTGTTGTATTAAGCACTGTTACCCAAACTGTGCTACATAAATAAAATGTGTAGGAATGTCTGTATATGACTGTTGTAATCACAAGAGGTCATATAGTAAAACTGAGAAAGACTTACACAAAAACAGTGAAAAAATTGACAACATAATACAAATAGACTTGAACTGTTGTATTTTTAGCTCATACAGCCATGGTTCGAATCCTAGGAGTGGTAGTAAGCTGTATGCAGAATCATACCCCACAAATGTACAGAATTGTCCAGAATGTCCAGTTAATCGGCCCATATCTGTCGACTGTTACCCTGTCCCCCTGGCATATCAGTGTGCTAATCTCTGACATTTAGGCATTTCATATCATATAACTGTCAGGCCTGTACATATTTGGAAAATGTCAATGAAAACAAACCTGTCACTGTACAACTCACCAAAGGTTTAAGAGGGCAATAGTCAAAATATGTCCCGGTTCACCTGCTTGTGGTCAAGACATGCCCATAGTGAGTGCAAAATGAGATGGGCAGGTATGTGCTTAACAGCAACCTGGAATCTGGGAATATGCCTAGGAACAGTTAGGTAGTGTTAATAAACAATACCTCCACAGGTATACTAGGTAAGAGGTGTATACTAGAGGTAAAACTCAGTTCATGTATATAGTTGTCTATATTCATACCACTGTCCAAACTAAGTCCATAGAGTAGTGTACTAATACCTGTAAGGTACAGATCATAGCACTGACTAGGAAAGTAATGAGAACTACAGGAATATACTACTTGTTAATTGACACCTCCCCCCACCATATATGAAACAATAAACTAAATAAACAACTCAATCTATATGTTGTCCATTAAATATACTGTTGGGACATATGTCCTATTGTTTGATAAATACTTAAATTTGTTTCTATGCATGTGCCATGTTGAAATACTCCCACATTGGTGGCATGCTGCCATCAATGTACCTGCATGCTGTTGTAATGGGCACTGTGGTACCACATATGCATGTGTTGTGTTTGCTATGCAACTGTTCCATATCTGGTGTTTTGAGTTAATGGGACTATCTATGCATGCTGTTATACCTAATCCTGGAATGTGTTGAATATTACTAACCCACATATGCTGTAAAATTTAAACACCATAGCACATTTGGGAAGGCCAGTCTCAGTGGTCCCACCTGTCCCACCTCATCTGGCCGTGGCACCTGGCACCAGCACATCGGGAGGCCCACCCCAGGACCTCCTTGTCCCCTGGTCCTGCACCATGTTAGGGTGGAATCACCTCAGGGGATGAGGCTTGCCCCCCTGGGAGTGGGCACAGACAGGACACTGTCATCCATTGCCAGGTCTGTGGCGTGGTGCATAGCGAGTTCTGCAGGGACTTTGGAGATATGCTACACCAGCTTGAGGGCCGCATGTCACAACTAGAGGGTCAGTCTGGCCCTCCTCCTCAGCCCCCAACACAGCCACTTTTGGGGCTGTGAGGGTGCAATGGTGACTGCCCATGAGTGGGTACTTCAGTCCCACTGTATCCAGTGGGGGGCTCAGGGCTTCAGATTTCCAAACACCCCTCCTTATTAAGGTGTTTACCCCCACATGTGTCATATACTGCCTCCGTATGCTGTCTTGTCTGTCTTGCCTGTTATCCTACCCAACCTACCTCCCCAAATATACCTACTATCCCTCCCAAAATCCCACTCTCACCTGATAAAAAAGGGCAATCTGTTCCCCCCCAAAAAATCTCATCCCATACAATGCTGTCCATTTCGCAAGTGTCCACTGGACACATGTAATCTGGTCTAATTGGCTTTACAACATATTATTGTTGTCCTCACCCCATTCTCAGGGGTTTGAGTATCCAAATCTATCTCCAAACTCAGTATATATACACAGCTGTTGCTGTAGATGAAATAGGCAGCTACGGACCTTCCTTACACCCATCCTGCACATCCCTAGATATTTTTCCTACTGTCTTTCCCTCTTTGTGCCCCATTTTCACCACTTTCCTATCAACGCTTTTACATTTCTTTTAAAGAAATTAGCGTGGGGATAAACGGGAGTAAACACTTTTAAGCAGCAGTAAGCAGGTTTAACCTTGTTTGCGCAGGGGTAAGCAGAAGTTAGCATTGCTTACTTCCACGCAAACCCACTTACAACTGCTTAAAAGTGCCTTAATCACTCTGTATCCAACGGCCCTTGTTCTGCCCAGCAACAAAAAAAAAACAGCCTCTCCAAGGCTCGAGCCCAGGATCCTGCACACAATAAACAAAGTGATTTACCACTAAGCCATGTCAGATATACATAACCCTGATGTTTTCACAAACAAATTATTTATTATTATTATTATTTATTGACATTTGTTGACTGGGAAAATCCACTGGGCAAGTGAGCCATTTTCAGTGGAGGCCTGGGGATAAAAGCTCCATGGTAGTGAAAAAAAAAAAAAGCATTAGTAAATTTGAGTTTTAAAAGTACATATGCACATTATATACCCTAATTGTATTACATTCAAATAATATCAGAAAATGTATTTATACATGTAGAGGTATGTGTGTGTGTGTGTGTGTGCATATATATATATACATATATATATATATATATATATATATATATAAATATATGCATATATATATATATATATATATATATATATATATATATATATATATATATATATATATATATATATATATATATATGTGTGTGTGTGTGTGTGTGTGTATGCATGTATATATATAGCTTCTTCTTTCGGCTTTTCCCGGTTAGGGGTCGCCACTTGTCCGCTCATGATTGGCAGTGGAGTTTTACAGTTTCGAGTTGCCAGCCCAGCACCCAACCTTCCACAGAAGGCACACACACGCACACACTCACACCTAGGGCCAATGTAGTGTGTCCAATCCACCTACAGCATGTCTTTGGGATGTGGGAGGAAACCAAAGCACCCGGAGGAAACCCACGTGTCCACAGGGAGGACATGCAGACTCCACACAGAAGGCACCCCAGCCGAGGATCGAACTGTGGCCTCCTATATAATATATATATATATATATATATATATATATATATATATATAACAAATCCACCTATGTAAAAAGCAGAACCAGCTGAAACTCGCTTTCCCTTTGCCCAATGCAAAGCTTCATCAGAACTAAAATGCCTCAGGCAGGTCTGTGTATATATATATAGCTTCTAAATCAATTAATCAATTAAATAATTATAATACAATCTGTATCATTTTCATTGGCTGACATTATATAAAGTGTATAAACATATGTAACAAACTGGCAAGACGTTAAAGGTACTCAAGATACTATAAAAACTGACCGATTGCAACAGGGTAATTCGTTCATATAAAATATAGATTATAAAACCACTGTTGTTATCCAATAAATAAAATATAAAAAAATGAAAAATATAAACTATGTTAAAACATTAAAAGTAAGCAAGTTCTATCTATTGGTACAAAAATCCAAATGCATGGAATCCATCATAGGTGCATAATAAGTAACAAATGTTACAAAGTGCAAGTACATCAATGTTGAAAAGGACATCAAATACATATATTAAGTGCCAATAGTCAACTAAATTGCTACAAATACATAATAATGATGTCATAAAAATAATAAAAGAAACATATTAGACTAGTGTTCAAAATGTAATACATATAATCCTAGTTAATGAACATGATATAAAACTGACAATTTTCAAAAACTGTTTGTTAATACTACTGTTATTACAACTTAGCCTGCCTCAATTTCAGAACACTATTAATACTAATATTGTCATTGAGACCTGGGGGCTTATGGCATCAGTTTCAAGCTGCCAAAAAAGTTCACAGAACTCGATCATGGATTCCCAGTCCCCCCCCCCCCCTTGGATCAATAGTAATTTGTTGTATCACAGCAAATGTTATGTTCATGTTGTTACAATATAAAGAATGCTTATAAAAAGCGTTAAGATTCTTTTTGTTTATTAATTTCATAAATGTGCTCATATATTCTTTTCCTAAGAGTACGTGTTGATTTCCCTATGTAAAAACTTTTACAACCTGTACATATACCAATGTAAACAATTCCTTTTGTACCACAATTAAAGTGTCTTGAAGCTGTAAGTTTAATTCTTCTAGAAGGGATCCAAATCTCCCATTGTTGTAAAATATAATCACACTGCCTACACATCCCACATTTAAATGTACCCTTTTTAGAGTTAACATTACCGACGTTTTGCATCTCCTTCCTCTCAAACATGTCTTTTAAATTCATGCCCCTTCTCATAATAAAGGACGGTTGAGGGGAGATGTATTTCCCAGTATAATTGTTCACCTTCAATAAAGGCCAGAATTTCCTAATAATTTCTTCAACTATACCAGATGTAGCCAAAAATGTGTGTATTAATTTTTGATCAGCATTATTTTCTCTTTTACTCTCTGTAATCCTATCGTTGTCCCTTAATCGAAGAAGGGGAAAGAACTATATATATATATATATATATATATATATATATATATATATATATATATATATATATATATATATATATTTATATATATATATATATATATATATATATATATATATATATATATATATATATATATATATATATATATATATATATATATATATATATATATATATATAGAGAGAGAGAGAGAGAGAGAGAGCAATATATATGCAAGCATCTGTACAGGTAGATCATGCATGACATATATATAGTCTGTTGCTGCATAGTAGTAATAAACTGATGTGCATAAGCTGTAGTATTGTGGACTTGTACTGTTGAAGTACTGTACCCAACCTGTACCAATGCCACAGCTGTGGCTACTGACATCACATCTCTCACACACTTATGTAGGTCCATCTGGTATACCACCAAGGCAGTAGCCTGTACCTGGTGAGTATTGTTTATGTTCATGCTTGCCAATACACCAGTCGTGTAATGGCTAGGGTATATTCCATGCACACATCTAACACACCTACCCATAATGCATGCCGTACATGTTGACGTATTGTTGCTGTTAACTGCACTGCATCACAATGGTGACCATGATGGTGTATCTGAAGGATATGTCAGACACCTGCAATATAACTAACATCCTGTCATTGCAAAACGTGTCCACAGGGATGAACATAATGGTGTAATAAATGGCCTACATTAGGGACATGTGTGAAACATCACCCTTATACAGTGCTACAACAGTATATATACCAGTATTACAATGGCAACTGTTAAAGATTTATACTATGGCATATCATAATACTGCAGTCCACAACCCTTGAGCAATGAGTCTGTAACACGGATTCGTAGGTTAGGGCAGCAAATATGGGGAATACATACCTTCACAAACATTGGAAGCATATGTGTGCACACACCCCAAATAAAATATAGTGGAAGCAACTGTTGAGGTACTGACTGCATGCATTTATCATGGAAATGCAACTTTCAGCAGGTACATGTCCCCAATGTCACACCACATATTGGTCTGCTGTCCAAGACATTTGGCTATCAGTGTGCACACTTACATGCATCAGAGGCAGCCGTGGCTTGCACACATCTTACATGACATGGCATGGGCCCCATACCCAACAGGTAGCACACATAAGCTGGACATGTAGCCATACCTCACCATTGCATATACCATGACAAACAGTGCAGTCATTTATGTGGCAAGGATGTCTGGGACAGGAATGATGTAGGAAATAAACAGATGGCCATGCAATACAGATGATGTTACATGTAGCTAACTGGTCATGCGGGCTGCCTAGTAACATGCCACAACACAGAGGGGGTTACAGGAATGTCTAGCAAGTACTGGCTGTGCAGTACCCGCATCAGCAGTTGCCTGGACTCTGCAAGTGTGTGACCTATGTGCTATGGTAATAAGATGTGACAGTTGTACCACAGGAAACATCAGCCATGTCTCTCTACAGATAGTGTATGCATAACAGAAGAGGTTCCCCAAAGTCATGCATTGCAATGTGTACTGGTGTACCATGACCACGTTGGAAACCTACAGACACTATCATGTAAGATACATGTGCTGCACAACCAACACCTCATCCCACCTCAGGCCCACCATACCCATCTGTACTGCACCAGTGCCAGTGTACACCTGTATGTTTGCCATTCATTAACGGGGACTAGGCTGTTACAAGTGGTTTTCAGTGTTTGAGACACTGCAAACTGACATGTGTAGGCCATAGTTGTCAAGCATCTGCAAAAAGGCTGAAGGTAGGGAGGGGGTGTCATCATGATACACCAGTGCACTGCAGCAGGGATCCTAAGGATGCTATGAATGGCTGTATCTGCACACAGTCAATTTCAGGAACTGTGGCAGAAGTAACCCTGACTCCACAGCAATAGTGATGGCAGTGTGTGACCTCCAAGGGATGTGCACATCAGTTGACCTTGCAATCATGCAGAGTTGGGGGACACGTGTAGAGCAGACTGACCATATACTGGCAAATGCAGATGGCCCACACTAGTATACCCCTGCCAGGAATAGTGACTGCTGTAGTACACATAACAGTAGGTGCAACAAACCATCATAAGGGTTTGCATGCATATGCACCCACAAAGTGTATGCATCATGGTCAGCATCAGCACAACTAACACATTTGCTAGACCTAGACACTGCATTTGAATGTACAGGACATATGTCACATATCAGATAATGTTACCATATGCAGTGATGTGGTCCCATGGCATAACAAGGAAGAGGGTGTAATAACAATAAGAGTCTCTACACTCCCCATAGCCATGGTAAGGTTTGACGGTTGTCATTGTAATAGTATCGTCTTGGCTATACATACACCGCTGATGTTGAGATCTGTAAATCAGACATTGGGCATTCACAAATGACATCTCTCCACATATCATCCCAGGTATGTGTCAGAGAAACACATAGGGGCTGTGAGCATTAGAGCAGACATAAATGACACAGTAATACACATTCAGCAATGGTGTGTACACCTGTGAGGTATGGTGCACAGTACATGGCAAGGTGCAGAACAGGTGCCAGCAATAATGTGTACACGGGTGCAGTGTTTTCCAGGGGAAGGGGCATCACCTACTAACACAGCCCATGCATCACACACATATATACTCTTGCTAGCATGGATTGACTATAGCTGAACTGCTTGCTGTTGAGTACTATATGTTATGCATGTTGACAGTTGGGTAATCGGAGGTCTGTGTGTACTATCTTTGTGCGACCTCACCTGTAGGTGTGTGTGTGTGTGTGTGTGTGTGTGTGTGTGTGTGTGTGTGTGTGTGTGGGGGGGGGTATTTTTATTTTGTCTGTAAGTGCAGTCTGGTGGAGTGGAGGGGGTTGATGTATGTTGGATATGTGTACATGTGTGCGTGTTTGTGTGGGTGTCCATGCATGCACATGTGTGATTGTAGGGTTGTTCATATGTCAGTACTTCCCTTTGGAATTGTGCAGTACATGGACATGGACTGACACATGAGAGACCAGGAATACTTGTCTGATATGTAATCTCAGGACAGCTGATAGTATAATAAGGTGTGCAGCATGGAACATGCATTGCGAGAGAAACTAGACACCAGATATACTGTTAAAATTGCAATCAGCAGAAGGGTGAACGACTACCCATGTATGCAGTACTACAGATGCATTGGGGAATTACTAGACAACACCAGGGAGTGTTTCCATATAAAACTGTTGTCCACATAAGTTGATTAAGCAGCAGATCTTGCATCTAATGAGCAATAGTTACGTATGACACTCCAGTGAGTGACATTATTGAGTGAATGTAGTAGCCCCTAACATATGGGGGCCATGCTCACGATGTCTGGACATACCCAGGGTGAACACTGGATGACAGCAGTGAAGCATTGTAAAGCCTACTCCAAACAAGTCAAAGAGGTAATGGAGTAACAGGTCATGTGTTGTGCTCACTTGTCTAGGCGTTTAGAAGAATGATATGTTCATGAGTGGTATTAATGACTGTATGTTACCAAGTGTGATGCAGGATGGGGAACTTACGTGACTAAACTTGGGACTGTCTGTAAACACAAGGACAGGTAGGTATTATGGTGCAATTTCAGTGTGTGTGTGTGTGTGTGTGTGTGTGTGTGTGTGTGTGTGTGTGTGTGTGTGTGTGTGTGCATGTGTGTATATGTGTGTACTGTTATGCAATGCCATACAGGTCTTAAAGTGCATTTCTTGTTTTCCCCTCACAGGTGGCGAGGTGGGTCGGGGTCCCTCCTGCATGCAATCTGATGTTAGTGTCCATACAGACACCGAAAATGATGATAGGTCTGTTGAGGCATAAGCGGGGTTGTCAGAGGACAAAACTGTGCCATCGTTTGACATCCCCATTATCCACCCCAACCCTGTACACAGTCACAGTACCTATAGATACCTCATCACCAGTAGCCATAGCAGAGGGACAGTTGTCGGTTGGTGGCAGTGCACAGGAGAGTGTGGTATCTATGCCTGCTGTGTTTGGACACAGCAGGCATAGCCGGATGTCCGGCAGGGCATCACATGGGCAGATGTACTGGGGTGCTCGTAGGAGGGCCGCTGATCATCATGCCCCTGGCAGAAGTGCCACAACTGGTACTACCAGACTCATGTTTCAGATTGTCATGGGGGTGCAGGTACATATGGAACTGTACACCAGACAGGGTCTGAGGCTGCAGAGGGCTGCTTTCTCATCTGTAAGTGACAATATCCATGAACATGCAGGTGCCCTCCGTGATTATACCAAAGTCATGGATAGATGGGTGAGATGGTGGGCCTCATCAACCATGGATTGTCTGTGCTAGAACAGTAGGTCAGCAACACCAACATCTGGCAGTCAATGTGGACATGCAAGGACACCAAACCACTCCCATAGTGGCAGTACCAGCCCCAGCACTGCACAGGGGGGTGCTGTCCACATCACATCACAGCAGGCCATGTGCACGTGGCCCTGGCCAGTACCAGGAGGGACCTGGTTCCAGTGGACATATGTCATCATCAGGGGAGAGTAGCACATTGAGGCCTGTACCTGGACATGCCCATGGAACCCCTGGCAGGCACAGTCCATGTGTCAATGTCCGAAGATGGTGAACTGCTCACCCTGCCAGGTATGGTCTGCAGCTGTCCAAGAAACACCTGTATAGGGCAGCCACATGGCAGAACTGTGTGCATGCATTCCCACACACTATACAAACACCCATAGGGCAACCACATACCTACACATACCTCACCACCATGCCCATATCAGCAAATTACACCCCTCACCCACACACAGGCAGTCAAACGTATGGCCCACCATAGGTCTCTGGCAAACCAACAACTCACCCTGTGCATATGATGATACCTGTACTGTGCCACATCCCTGTCATCCATAACATCGATGCAGGGACATGCTAATATGGTTCTGATGTACACGGTGACTGTACTACAGTGTATCAATGTACTGCTGTGTAACATGTTGTCAGCAGTAATGCTTAATGCTTACATGTCAGGTAGTGTAGCTGTCCAGAGATGATACATTATAGCTGTTAGAACACTGAGTGATTGTGGTCTCCATAATGTTATCCATTTGTGTTGTAGGTGTACATGTGTCAGGAGGAGGATGGTCTGCTGTCATATCTCACAAGGTGTATGGCACCGGGGTGACACCATGGCTGTGCCATATCCTGGGTACAGTTGAACACGTCACAAGTCTGTATAACAGTTTCTGCCTGTGCCACATGGACAGGAGACCCCCTGGGACATGTCTAATCAGCAACCCGGAAGTATATCCCTCCACATACATGCACACTCTTACTTGGTAACACTGGGACTAGACCCCTACCTAGGTATGTAGTGCTACTGATGTGTATGGCTTTAATTGCACGCACTACACAGCGTTTAGGATGAGGTGTGATCCAGGCTACATGCAGAATATCCCCAGGCATGTACAGTATGGTAATGTGGGATGTAATGGTTGTTATATGGACAATATATAGTGTGACATACCATCATATACACATTAACAGACACTTAACAGGCAGACACACATCCGAGAGACCTGGGCCTAAAAGTGCTAACTAACTTGTCAGTGTGTTCAATGTGTTACAGGTGGGCTGCACACAGCACATGCATAACTAGGCTGGATTGTGTTATCACTGGTCACCATACAGTGGTACATGGGGCATGTACCGAGAGTACCATGGTGTAATAACAGTGTACACAGCACCCACACCTCACTGTGGATATTGTATACACTGGAACCCATGATGAAACTCTGACATACCCACCATCACACATTGACCAGGACTGTGATACAACACATTGTCCATCCCAACAGTGGTACTACAGGGATATGCATCTAATGCACATGACGCAGGGATAGTAGGGTGATGCATTATCATGCCTCCCCTATGGGCATCAACATCACTATCCATAATAATGTGTGTTAATGTGTATTGTTATAGGAATATGTGGCCTCGGAATACTGTACCCTACAGATATACCCACATGCACACATACACACACTTGCCAGAACTCAGTGGGTATCCCATGCCTATCAACCCAATTGTGCAAGTGTTGTGCTGATACTGCAAGGCTCTGGTATCCTTTAGGGAGGGGAGCATAACAGGGTACATGTAATGTCCGGTACAGCAGCAGCCACATCTAACTATGGCAATGTATGTTGCAGTGGGTGTGAAGGCCCTCATGGTATTCCCAACTACAGATGTACTAACACACAGATGCTGATATCCTCAGTAATGCACACGCACACATTTGTCAGTACTGGGGTGCATCGCTGCAGGTGGTCATAGGTGTCTACCTGGCTATTGTCCATGGAGAGATGGGAAGTGTAGGGGATGTGCGTACAGTGGTATCGTGCCACCTGCCATGTGCCAGCAGGCAATCTATCTACAGACACCACTGTGGTGACCCTCAGGGAGAGAGTGACATGCATCAGCCAATCCTCTGGGTGCCTCCTGCAAATGTCCAAACTCGCAATAAAATGAAATAACATCACAAAAAATAAAAATAAAAATAAAAATGGTCCAGGCCACCAATAAAGGCAATAAACTTTTATATAAATACACAGATGAGCGCTTTCGTCTTGAGGCAAGACTTCTTCAGATAAAACAGCACAAGTGCTACACATAAAGCACCACACCCAAATAATAAAATATATGGGTTAAAATATATGAAATATGTGTGTACATATACATTTGTGTATGACACTAAACCATCTTATAATACAACATACAAATACAACAATATACAAATATACTAGCAAAAAAATTTTTTTACCCTTACTTCTAAAGGAATATATATGAAGGAATAGTCAAACTCCGACTGCTTTAGCTGTCAACACTGGTTTGATACTAACATATTCATTAAGACCAGGTGGAATATTTGCCTTCAACCTCAACTGCCATTTCAATTCTCTATTTAACAATATATTTTTCATATCACCACCCCTAAGAATGTTTTTAATAACATCAATAATGCCAAATTTAAAACCACAAAAGGATGAACGTGAAACTGAATGCTTGAACAAGGCACTAGTGTCTTTTCCAGTCCATATTTCATACATGTGCTCATACATTCTATCTTTCAGTGCTCTTTCTGTTTTTCCTATATAGAATGCAGAGCACTTCACACATACGGCCAGGTAAACTAACATCTTGGTGTTGCAATTACCTCTACAAAATTTTACAACACTATTAAGTCCATTGTTCAAACATATACAATCATCCTTTAAAATGTAAGGACATTGGCTACACTTGCCACAAGAACTCATGGCCTTTTTTATTATTTTAACATTACTATCCACATTTTCAAACATCCTTTTGAAGTTTTTTCCTGTCATAAAAATGAAAGCGGGTTTGGGCCCTACAACATTGTACAAATCCTTGTTAGTTTTGAGCACACTCCAATTAGCTCTAACTATTTAGGTAAAAATATCTGAAAACAAATTGAACTCTGTGTCACAGGCCCCATGAAAATTTTTATCTGTGTTTTGTTTCACCACAGTAATAAAAGGTTGACCCAGCAATGCCTTATATTTCATACCCCAACACCTATATACTTCATCCAATACCTCATACACTAATTCTCTGGGGTACCCCCTTTCTAAAAATTTTTTACCCAAAAAAATAAATTCTCCCATTAAGTCATTGAATTCAGAAGTCATCCTAGCTACTCTTACTGCTTGTCCTTTAATAAGACTTATTTTTTGAAATAAAGGATGGTGGCTAGCATAATGCAGGTAGCTGTTACACCAGGTGTTTTTACGATAAATCCTGGACTTAAATCCTTTGTAGGTTTTAGAAATAGTGATGTCAAGATAATTCACACTAACATCACAACATGTGTGTGTAAAAGTGAGAAAACTAGTACTAGTGTTCAAATGTTGCATAAACAACTCCAAGCTGTCCATAGTCCCTTCCCATAACACAAAAATATTGTCAATAAATCTTAAATATAACCTAATAGTTTCTTGGAAAGGGCTATTGAACACGAACCTGTTCTCCCATTCTAACATCACTAAATTCACATACACGGGGGCACAAGCTGCCCCCATAGCTATCCCACTAACCTGCTGAAAATACTCTCCCTGAAAGCCTATGTAATTGTTGTCAAGTATGACCTCCATAAGCTCCAATATTAAGAAAATGTGATCTTTAGATAAAGATGAATATTTGTTAACACTGTCACTAAAAAACTCATGCCCTTCACATCGTGGAATGCAGGTAAATAAATCTTTAACATCAATAGTAAGAAAATTACAATTTTCACTCCACAGGTCATTAGTCAATGTACTGAGAAATTCCCAAGAATCCTTAATAAGATGTTTAGTTTTGACTACGATTTCTTTAGTAAAATGATGAACATATACTGCTAAAGGATGAGTTTTAGAGTTTCTAGCAGATACAATAGGCCTAAAAGGAGTTTCTGTTATAGATTTATGTACTTTAGGAACCCCAAAAAAGTTTGGAATTATAGAATTGAGTTGTCTCAAATACTGATAGATTTTACTATCTATTCTGTTTTCCACCAAATATTCCTCCAAAAGAGAATCAATTATCCTATAGGCAATATGAATTTCGTTAGTAGAAACAGGGGAATAAGTAGTATTGTCAAGCAAAATGTTGGTAATTGCATTATTGTATTCTTCAATACCATACAAAACTACCCCTCCATCTTTATCAGGCTTCATAATACGAAAGTCTCCCTGTGACTGCAGATCATGAAGTAGTTTCTCCTCTACCTCACTAAGATTATGATGTCCTGTAGTCCATCTATTCCTTGTGCATGCTTCATATGTTTCTTCTGTAAAAATTTGTTCAAACATCATTAAAGC
>NC_056735.1:1949457359-1949469859 GCF_019279795.1 Protopterus annectens | reverse complement strand
TCCACAGTGTATGTTGTTAGAGGAATATCCCAATACCATATGTGATGCTCTTTGCCAAACACTGACATGAGGTCCTGCTCACAGTGAATGAAAAGTCCCAATGCTCACATGATGTTCCTAGGTACAGGAGTGTGTTTCCATTCAACTGGCTATGGGAATGTTACCACAGCTGTTCCACATGCAATCCGCTAGTGGTGGACTGCAATTTGTGCAGAGGCCATTAGCTGATCATGAGCATCACTTACAAAACACAAGCTGCTGCCTAAGGAAAGCAGGTGCACTTCTCCACATCCACCAGAGAGGGAGCAAGAGAGACAGAGACAAAGTAAGAAAGGGAAGGGGGTGGGAGAGTAAAACCTAAGCATGTTTGTGCCACACACTTACCAGTACAGAGTTTCAAACCCCTGCCTAACTATGTATCACTATCACATGTCTAAGCAGTTATTGCATGCGCCACAGAGCTTACATGTTGGGGGGATGTCCAACGGTATATCTGATGGTGAGTGACATCTGCAGCAGTGAAAAAGGAGGGATAAGGTAGGTGTAGTACACATGCCTGTCCTCATGAACAGGTGTCAATGTCGACACAGCCACACTCTCTCAGGGACTCACACACATTATCACAGTTGGCAGGGTCAGGATTAGACTTCCTAACTAGCTAGTTTGCCATACTACAGTAATACACAGGTATCACATGCACCACAGGGGATATCAGGATGATATATGGGCAAAGAGTATGTGAAGGTGTCTGACATCAGTAGGCATGCTTCAGCAGGCCAATGGGAGGTGTAGTGAGTATGACTGGTGTCAAAATAATTACACTCCACATACACACTGGTGCTGCGGTAGCATTGTCGCCTCACAGTAAGACATTGTCCTGTTCTATTCTCAGCTAGAGCGTCTTCTGTGTGGAGACATGCATGAACGGGCATACTTTTGTTGAAGGTTGTGCATCAGGGTCAGCAACGCGGCACGTAAAAGTCTACTGCCAATCCTTAGCAGACCGGAGTTCCGCTGTGGCGACCCCTAACCGGGAAAAGCCGAAAGACACAACAACAACACACACACACGCACACACACACACACACACACACACACACACACACACACACACACACACACACACACACACGTTGCCAGTACTGACATGCATGGGTGCATTGCTTCACAGGTGTGCAGTGGTTGACTGTGCCAGAAGGCTGTACAAGGCTAGGTAAAATGTATACCTTGGCATCAGGCCACATGAAAATGGTCTGCAGTGTGGCTCAGGGGTGTAGTGTCTGGATTGGACCACACAGGTGGGTATTGTATTCACCATCCAGTCATCTGGGTTACTATTGTGGGTGGCCAGTAGTGTGCAATGCTTGCTTTGTATGTGTTCTGTAGTCCATGACATGGATGGTGTCTGGGATGTGCACACGTCCCACATGCATGTTCTGTGACATGTGGATGTGTACCTGGGGTGTCTAGGGCATACCAACATAGTGATTGTTGCCTAGCCAAGTGTGTTTGCGTATGAGACATGGGGAGAGAGTGTTCTCTGGGTAATACAAGGGTTGCCTAAATTGTTCTCCAGGCCTTGATGTCACATGTAGGGGTAGGGTTTGTCAACCCCAGCCTCCCTGCTGTTTGACATCTGTTATCCTTGTAAGGTGGACATTGTGACATATAATAGGTCCACCATATAAGACATTTGCAAAACCCACTCCACAATGAGTCCAGTTGTTACACACTCACAAGCACCTCCACACAGGATACAAATGACACACACGCACACACACACACACGCACACACACACACACACACACACACACACACACACACACACACACACACACACACACACACACACACACACACACACACACACACACACACACACACACACACACATACACACACGCACACACACACACACACACACACCAAGTCTCGCAGTTGCCATGTCTGGGATTGGAACTCTTACCTAACTAGTACATCACACTACAGCATTACGCAGCTATGGGACGCGCCACAGAGATTACTGGGCTACTCCTTCCCCAGAGGTGTATTTCAAAGTGAATGACATCAGCAAGTTTGGCAAAGCAGGGCAATGGAGGTTGTAGTGACTCTGAATGGCCTCAAAAGCAATGCTCCCTTCACAGACAAAAACACACACACACACATCCACACTTGCCATGTCTGGGAATAGAACTCCTACCTAATTAGTTTATTACACTACATAATTATACAGTTATAGAATGTGCCACATAGATTACTGGGTTACGTCTTCCCCGGATGTGTATTTCAAAGTGAATGACATCAGCAGGTTTGGCAAAGCAGGGCAATGGAGGTTGTAGTGACTGTGAATTTCCTCAAAAGCATTGCTTCCTATACAGACAAGCAAACACACACACGAACACACAAACATCCACACTTGCCATATCTGGGAATAGAGCTCCTCCTTAACTAGTTTATCACACTACAGCATTACGCAATTATGGGACACACCACAGAGATTACTGGGCTACTTTTTCCCCAAAGGTATATTTCAAAGTGAATGACATCAGCAGGCTTGTCAAAGAAGGGCAATGGAGGATGTAGTGACTTTGAATGGCCTCAAAATCATTGCTCTCTACACAGACAATCAGACACACACACACAAACACACACACACTTGCCACTTCTGGGATTGGAACTCCTACCTAACTAGTACATCATACTACAGCATTACACAGTTATAGGATGCACCATGGAGATTGCTGGGCTTCTACTTCCCCAAAGGTGTATTTCAAAGTGAATGACATAAGCAAGCTTGGCAAAAAAGGGCAATTGAGGCTGTAGTGACTGCGAATGGCCTCAAAAGCATTGCTCCCTGCACAGACAATCAAACACACACATTTGCCAAGTATGGGATTAGAACTCCTACCTAATTAGTACATCACACTACAGCATTACACAGTTATAGGATGCACCATGGATATTACTGGGCTACTACTTCCCCAAAGGTGTATTTCAAGGTGAATACATCAGCATGCTTGCCATAGTAGGGCAATGGGGAGTGCAGTGTGTGCATGGGTCATAACCCATTCATCTAGAGGCAGACACACAACACTCAGGCACACACAGGTTTATATTCCACAGGTACATGTATACAACTGCTAGATGACTACTGACTTGTACAGTCATGTTACACAGTTAGCACAAGCACCAGACACTATAGTGCTGAGGGATACCAGAGGCAAATCTATGTTGATTGGCATTTTCACATCATGTGGTTTTAGCCAATTGGATGTGTGCTGGGTGGGACAGGTCTCATAATGGGAGGCTCTTTGTCACTTTCACTCTCTTCCACACATCTATGTATGTATAATTTTGGCCTATTATAGTATGTTGTCCTTAGATATATGTGTGTATTCCTATCCAATGTGTGTGCAAAGCATCACTGGTGTGTACTGAGGAGTGTATGCACTAACATCTGCAACTGTCAGATATGTATGGTCCACTGTTGTTGCCAGACATGGGCTTCACTTTGTGTGAGCATGCCCAGTATGATTTTTCAGTATTTTGTTGTCTGGCATGGCCTTCATTTCTCTAAGTGTGGCAGCATGCCCAGTATGACCTTCTGTATTGAATGTTTGAATCCATTCCAGGTAGATTGTACTCCAGTGCAGGCTTTTGTGTTATATAACTACAGCTAGCAAACTGTTTCTGCAGAATATCTGTAGATCGATTGACAATATGGGGTCAAAATGGGCAAAGGATAGTGGGTTACTGTAGGTAATTGTGTCTGTGCTGCTTCTGCTACATGGTGCTGGTATTAGCAGCGGTATTCAGACATATGTACTGTTATACACTGTGATGTTTTATGTCATCAAGTACTGTCAGGTATACATATTTGCTTCCAGTGACATCCTGGGGAACACAGGGTGAATGCAGCTTTGTCCAGTATTGTGGTTAGCAGCCTACATATTCTTGCACAATCATGCCATTCTGGAAAGGAAGCTGCAGACACTTGCTGCTGGATCTGTGTAAATTGTTCCAGAACCTTGGTACAGTGGTGGCAGAGGATCCCATGCTTGTACATCCATTGACATATCCTGCTGTGGCCATACCTCACAGCTGTACAGATTCACACAGGTTACCCAGAGGAAGGGGTCATAATTCTGGACATTACCCCTTCAACTTGTGGTTTACAAGCAGGTTTATAGCCACCCATTCTTGTGTTTGCAGCCAGGGATAGTATGTGCACTTCACACACTCCATGCCACCCTTGCTCCCACCCCCTCTATTATTCTATCCTCTTCCATACATTATGCAAACATTATCTGATATGTTGCCTATAGTTATCACCTCATCCCAGCAGTAATTTGGTTTTGTCCACAGTTCATGCAGCAGGACATGGTAGACATGTTACTGTGATTTATCCACATGGCCTTGCATTTGGGTTCTGTGGACTGTGTTATGTTATTTGGAAGTCCATGACATAACATACATTGGCGGTATGGGTGAGATACAGGCCTTTGGCAGAGGACTGTAGGCCATTTGGTAGTGATGCAGGCCAGCTGTAGCAGGCTGTTGAATTTTGTCGCTCCTACAGTCCCAGACTGCAATACACAATATTCCCCTGGGGTGACAGGATAGGTGTTCAAGGTGTTCATGCCAATACTTTCTGTCAGTATTGATCCAGTGGTGTGGATGCTGGCAGGGTGCTGCTTACAGCTAGAGACACACTTGCATAGGACACCTGCTCTGCATGTTGCATTCTTTCACTATTGCCATACACAGGTGGGGGGGGGTCATATTGTACTCATTCCCAACAGCAAGGATAAGACCAAAGAGGAACTTGTGGTTGGTAGTGGCGTGAGCTGGGTGCATGTGTGCTTTGAACACTACTTGCATCTGACTCACAGATCTGAATGGGGCATTCCACCTATGCTAGCTTGTGCAGAGATTTCAACTGTTTCTCAATACTTCATTCCTATGACCTTTGTGGTCTGCCAGTGTTTGACTAGATGACATCTGCATTCCCTACTACAAGCCCAAATAATGTGCTGCAAACCTGTATGTACAATTCAAAGGGTGTGTCCATTTGACAGTTACATATTATACACTGTTTGTCTGGGGTACTTCTCCCTGTGTACTGCTTGTAATTTTGGGCCGACATTCACACCATGTCCATCTTTCAGATGGTGACCCATATTACTTCCAAACATTTACTCTGGCTTACTGGTGGAATGTGTTTTGCTGGGAAGCATTGTGTTTGGCACTGCAGTTGTGAGAACTTGGCTCTGTCATCGGCAGTACTGAGGAATAGCCACCAGGACAAACCTCACCATGCATACGTACTGACCACTCTCACACAATATACAACACACACCAACTTAACACACACAGAGACCTGCATATTGTACACATGCTACAATCTATCCTGCTACCTTGGCCAGCTCAGGTAATCTGTTCTCCACTGTTATTATACCTACACATACATGTTACTACATTTCTACAAAGGATTGTGGGGGGGCACACCTGACTGTTACTATATTTCTACGTAGGATTGTGGGGGAGCACACCTGACTGTTACTACATTTGTACATAGCATGGGGGGGGGTACACCTGACACTTTCACACATTTGACATGACTGTACTGGTATTTCTAGTACTCCATTTCCTTCTATATTCTAACCGATCATGCTGACTAGAGGCATATCAATGTACTATAGGTCTTAGGTTTGATTGACCTACATTTCAGTTTCTGAATTCTTACCCTTCAAAATTAACATCCCGCTGCCTGACCTTTTGTAGTCTGTCTGTGTAGGTCTGGGGGGGGGGTGTTCCCCATAGCCGTCAATCAGAGGCCTTAGCACAGCCTTTGTTTGTCTACACCTGTTCTACTGGCTGAGACTGTTGTTGGGTATGTGAGCCTCCTTGACTGGCATGTGTGTGAATTATGGACACACATGTGACCCAGCACATTTCCTGCAGTGAGTTTTGTCACCTTGTCTATTACTGGCTACTGTGGTGACACCAGTATTTGTTACAGATCTCATGCTGCCATGCTTCCACTACAGGTGTTTACTATCTGCTGTGATCCCATTCAACCACCAGATTCCCTTGCATGCTCACATCCATACCATAGATACAAGTAACAACACATACTACTCCATTCGACAGTTGGTAGGGAAAGTGACTTACCTTGTGGCTGTGCCAGTATTGAGGATGGTGCTGGAGGGCTGTGAGATACACACAGTACACTCCCTATACATGGTTAAGCACAGGTAGTGTGATGTTTGGCATTCCTTTTACTGTATGTGCGAATCAGAGAGAGGTGTCATTCCCTGGGTCCCTACCATGTCAGTGTATGTGCTATGCGTTGTTTCTTTGCCAAGGCCTAGTGGGCACACCTCCTTCTACCTACTGGGACAGGCTCAGGTTGTTCCTCCTCTGAGTCACTCTGTGCCTGTGCAGGCCTTGGCAGTGGTGGGGGGCTGTGTGGCCCTGCCCCATGCTGTCCCTGCTGCAACTGTTTCTGCAGGATCATATTGTGTAGCATGGCACATACAATGACAATCTGGGTACATGTAGCTGATGAGTACTGCAAGGCTTCACCGGATGTATCCAGGCACCAGAACCATGACTTGAGCATCCCAAACACATGCTCTATTATGATTCTGGTCTGTGCATGTGCCTCATTATGGAGTTCTTGTACGGGTATGTATGCATTTCTGATGGGTGTCATCAGCCACGGCTCCAGTGCATAACCAGCATCCCCCACTAGGTGACCTTAAGGGATGTCCCTATTGGCAGATCTCTGGTACAGCTGCATCAGATGCCAGATGTGGGAGTTGTGATAGCTTCCAGGGCAGCCAGCACACACATTCATTATAATGCCCCGGGCATTATACAGGACCTGGCAGTTGATGGAGGGGAAGCCCTTGCGGTTTATGTAGCCCCTACCCCACTCACCAGGTGGTGCTTTGATGCATATGCGTGTGCAATCTATAGCACCCACTACCTCAGGGTATTCTGCTATTTGGTGGAAGAGATGCATGTTGCTGGCCAATGCCTCATGGGAGTTGGGGAAATATGCGTGCTCCCCGGCATGTGCTGACATGGCATCCAGGAACTGGTGGAGTACCCTGGATGCTGATGCCTGTGAGATCCCTATGATATCCCCAATTGGCCTTTAGAAGGTACCTGTGGCTAGTATTCTTAGGCCTATACATACCTTGGTATCCACTGGGGTAGATTCCCCTCTGTTAGTTCAGTGTGTGAGGTGTGGCCGGCATAGCTCAACAATTTGCTGTAGGAGATCCCTGTCCACCCTATAGAGCTCCACTATCTTCAGCTCATTTAGCCCCTGCTAGGTTACACTGGGTCTGTGCACTCTTCTCCTTCTCCTCACTGTGGGTTGGTCGATAGCATTCCCATCCTCACCATGCCCAGCCTCTTCCACATGTTGATGTATGATAGCTGCTGCAGCCCCTATCATTTTGTTGCTTTTGTTTGTTAAAATTTCCCCACTTGTGTACACCGGTGGTGTAGAGTTTATGGGAAAAACCAGAGGGAAAGGTGTATGCATAGTTTATAGTGGTGTGCTGGGCTGGCCTGGGCTGCTGCCTGTGCAATTGGCTGATTCTGATACATTTCACCTGCCAGCTATGCTAGCTCTCCTAGATTACCTTCCTACTGTGTTTTTTCCCTTCCCATTTCCTTCCTGTTTAAGCCCAGGGGCGGGCCACACAAACACATTGCTCAGATGTGCACAAAGCTGCTATTTTCTGGTTTAATTTTTTTTTTTCTTTAAAACACGGTGCGTGGCATGCACACCCGTTTAGGCAATGTAAAGAGTGCTAGGCCATCTCAGACACACCCCCTTGCTTAGCTCTTCTAAGCTAAGGGCAAACTCGAGCCACAGGGCTCCAATAGGCTTACAGTATGCCTGACACACCCACCTATGATCTCAGCTAACTCTTAGGCTTGCACCATGGTATTCCTGCACTTACACTGTTGGGTGTTGGCTACCATTGAGGGGAAATCTGGGATTCAGTATCATTCCCCTCATTTGCACAGGCTTGGCTGCTAATGCATAGTTACATGTCCCACACTGAGCCTTCCCCCTTAGCAACCACTATTCACAGCATATGTTGTCTTCTGCCTGCCATTGAGTATAACGGCAAAAGAGTGAGTTTGGATATAATGCTTATTTCAGTTTATTTTTTTTTGGCCCGATCCCATTTGTGTGCCGCTGCCCTATGCTTAAACATCCTAAATAGGCTAAAAATAAAGTTTTTTTTTGTCAACTGTTTTCCATGCCAATGGCCATATATTTGGCCATTGGCATGTTTTACACATACTATACACCCTTCATGTGGAGCTGTCATGGCTCTGTTTTGTAGTTTGCAGAAATGTACTCGCTACTAACCAAGTAAATTTAATTTCTGCACACTACACTAGTCCTACACACCCAGCTGACAGCTTCCTGGATCACAAATTCACCTCATTTGCATGATTTCCACCTGCAAATGGGGTAGTTTGCCTACAGGAGCTGTGTCCATGCAGAAATAGTGCAGGAGAACTCGTGCACATCCCTGGAGCTTATTCCCGGATCTCACGGTGGCCATATTGCCTCCAGCAGCTCCTGCACTATTCCTGCACGCCATGCAGAGCTTGCTGAATCTGGGGGACAGTCTTTGTCTATTAATGTCTGTAAGGTATTTTGTAAGGTATTCATTAAACTTGGTAAGATACTAAATGACTCTACATCCTTTTTCAAAATTTGACTTCACTCACAGTTTATGTCATCCTAAGGCAGTTGTAAATTGAGCTGTGATTGTTCAGTTTAATTCTTTATCTAGCATAAATCAAATCTTTTAGGCTGCTCATTATAAAAGGAATTTTATGTTCAAGCAATTTCATATTAACGTTTATGAAGACCTTCAAGGTAAAATAGCACTGCTGTAAAGGACTTTCAGGGAGATTCAAAAGACATGAAAAGATATATTCTGAAATCACACTAGCATATTTTTTTTATATTTTTTATATATTTTACACTGAAGACAACAGAAACCTACACATGCGAATCATATGAATGTTTTGTGAATGCTCCAGTCTTTCAATTTATGAAGGCCATTCTGGCCTGAATTCGACCCTAAAACAAAATGACAACATCTTTCTGCAGTTTCAAAATATTCTTTTTTAAAAAGTAGACAACGTAGTTTTATTGGTTCAATAATAAGTACTGGGCTAGCAGCCTTTGCCAGACATTTTAAGCTTAGCCAGTTACCCTTTTTGTGCCATCAGTACTTGGCTAGAGGATGTCTTGTATGCCAGACACAGGTCATCTCTTAGCAGTCTTTAGGATACCAAGTATAGTGAGAGGGCTTTGAGTCATTCATTGTAGGATATGTTGTTTAGACCTTGTAGCCATTTAATAAGGTATCTCTGTGGGCATTCTAGCTGTTGCATGTGCCTGGACAGATGTATGCCAAAGGGGCCATTATATTCTATGACTGGCCTAATGAGGACTGAGTAAAGGGGGAAAATAACATCCCTAGATCTAGATAACATCCCTTTGTTTACAAGTTGTGCAGTATAGATGGACAAATTCAGTAATTAAAAAAAAACTTTGGAATTTTTCAGGATAAATAAGTATGATTTTGAATGTATATGTGTTGGCAACTTGACAAGGGGGAATTTTAGGCCATTGCTGTGCTCCGAGTTCAGAACTTAAGAGTTCACAACAGCACCCAGAGGAAAACCAAGTATAATGCAAACTGATTCAGGAGTTGAGGCAAATTAAATTAAACCATTGGTTCAGGTAATTTAAATGCTGTATCTCTCTACCCCTTTGGGTTTTCATTATTGCATTTTTGCATAGAAACAACAGGGTGTTAGGCTATAAAACGTTCCTTAAGACTGCAGTTCTAATTTGAGAACTTAAATTGTAGCACACTGCTGAATATTACCCCACAGATCTAGCCACTTAGAAAGCAGAGCATTGTAGCCAGAACTTATTAAAACTTTAAAATATTTCACTAACCTTCAAAATAAAAATTATTAAAACTTCAAAATATTCTGTTTTTTTTTTTATAAATCAGCTTCTAAATCCTGGCCATGCAACACAGCCTTCACCTCCACTCAAACATAGTAACTCAGCTGAGAATGCTAATGCTTTTAACTGTAACTTCAATGTATCAGTCTCTTCCTTTCTCGACAGATCTACACAAAACATTGCCATGAACACGAGACAGACTCTGATAATTCCCCCATACTCTGTCTGGGTAATCCCTTCTGCTATCACTGAAAAACTACTACTTCAAATATATCCTCACTTACTATAGCAATCTACCTGGTGCATTTCTATAACTGGCAACTGAGGTCATGCCTTACCTTATCGCAATTGTAAAAATACGCTTTATCAATGATTCTTATATACCTTTACTATGGAGAAAATGTTACATCCTTCCCATCTACAAAGGTGATAATTTTACTGAACTTATCAGTTATAGACAAGACCAAACACCTACACTGGTTTACATAAAATGAACTCCTCTCTCCTTCACAGCATAGTTTTTGTCCCTACCGCAGTACCGCCACTGCCCTCCTTAACGTCACTTACACTGCTAGCATAAATAGAGATTATGATAAATTCATACCTGCCCTCTTTCTTGATGTAGCTTGCAGCCCTTTTCCACACTATACTCTTACACATACTCTCCAATCCAGGCCTTGACAATTTCTCTCTAACTTGATTTTCTAGTTTCCTGTCTAACAGACTCCAGACAGTAAAAGGGCTCACTGACATCTAATCCTTTCTCCCTGTTGCAGGTCTTGTTCAGCATCTTTATTAATTACCTTGATCTGAACAGCAAGAATGCTACCTTAGTACAGCATGCAGACAATTCTGCCTTCATCTGCTCAACAAACAACCTTGAAAACTTACAAAATCACTACACTTGTACATCCCCTTCGTTTTAGACCCACTATAAGAGCATAAAGCCCTTTTACTATTATCATTTTCTAATAACATTTTTAAATTGTAATTATTTCTGAAATAAACTTAGGCCTAGCCCCAACACAGGAAAACAAGTCAGAGTTACCATCCTGCAATCTTCCAACGGTCTGGAATAACTGACCTAGTACTTCCACTATCTACCTTCAGCACCATCATGCCCTTTCCTGACTATAGCTGTTCAAGAATCTCAATGGCAACACTCAGATCTGCTCTGAGTTACAGCACAATGGCACTAAATATACAGAACCAACTGATATTGCCAACATCCTGGCAGATAGGTTCAGTGCTAACTTTACCCCTCTCTCATCCAGTAAAGGGACCATCTCTATACCGGAAGAATGCAAAGTTCCTGTAATCACAGCTGCAGAGGTAAAAACACACTCTCCTAAGCCAAGAACACAGCATCCATGGGACCTGACAGCATCCCAGGCTGTGTTCTACATAAACTACAGAACAAACAGGCACCCCACCTAAGTACCATGTTCAGTCATAGCCTCACCTCAGGCTTTGTGCCCACTGAATGGCGCACAGCAACGGTTATCCCACTCCACAAAGGGGGAGCCACCACGGACCCTGGGAACTACCGCAAAATTAACCTGATGAGCCTGGTCTGCAAGGCTATGGAACAAATCATCATGGAACTTATAAACAATGACACTGGTAATCTCCACACTCTGGACCCTACCCAGTTCGGGTTTGTAAATGGCAGATCATGTCTCCTAAACCTGATAGACTTCTTTGAAGCAGTTACCAAAGCCACAGATGAGGGTAAGGTGGTTCACACAGCCTATCTAGAACTAGTCAAGGCTTTCAACACCATCCCCCACTCTGGAATTACAGATAAACTCACTAAACTAGGTATAAATCCCTATGTCACAAGATGGGTTGCCAACTGGCTCACTGACAGAACCCACACTGTGAAAGTAGCAGACTCTAAATCCAAATTTAGACCAGTGACAATTGGAGTACCACAGGGTTCAGTCCTAGGTCCACTCCTGTTTGGTATCAATTTCTCTGAAGTACAGCTAACACAGAAGGTCTTTGGCTAATGAAGTTCGCAGATGACTGCAAACTAGGAGCCATAATCAAAACGCCTAATGATGTGGACATCCTACAAAAGGGCCTCACTGAGACAGATGTCTGGTGTCAAAGCCATGGCCTCAAGCTCAATGCCAAAAAGTGCATTGTCATCCCTTTTGGTAAAAACTCTGTATCCATGAACTACCACATAGGCGGTAGTCTGCTTAACACCGAAAGTGTGATGAGACATTGGGACACAGGTAGACAGTAGTCTCTCCTTTGATAATCGCATTGCCACAGTAGTCAGGAAATCCTTCTACATGGCACACCTCATCACAAAAGGTTTCTCATCCAGGAAAAAAGAGGTCATTGTTCCTCTCTACTCATCACTCAGACCCATTATAGAGTACAACTCCCCTTTTAGTATGTACCTCACAAGTCATCTACAACAACTGGAAAGGCCAGAGAAATACCTCACAAAGA
>NC_056735.1:1949432359-1949452359 GCF_019279795.1 Protopterus annectens | reverse complement strand
GATGGCCTTGTATGCAAGGCAGAGATCATGGGCTGGATTCATGAAGGCTTGCACGGAGTCTAAGAGTAGATTAAGACTCCATGCAGCCAACATGTCCGCCGAGCAATCCAGGAACAGCCGGTAGGGGCGTGTAACAGAGCTCTCAAAACTAGTCCTACACGGACAGGGCTTGGATATGCAAATTACCTCAATTGCAGGTGAAAGCTATGCAAATGAGGTAAATTTGCGATCCAGGAAACCCGAACCTGTCCGAGTAGGAGTAGTGTTATTTGCAGAAATGTACTCAGTTGACAACTGAGTACGGTTCTGCAAATAGCAAAACGGAGCCGTGACAGCTCCAAAAAAAGGATGCATTTACAGGAGGAAGCATGCCAATGGCCAAAAATATGGCCATTGGCAATGTGAAGTGATGCAAAATAAAAATAAAATAACTTTTTTTTTTTTATCCCGATCTCCGGGGTTTAAGCGTAGTGCAGCGCCGCGCAAACGCGCTGAGCCCTAAAAACCAGAAAATCAATAATTAAGATCCACAAATGTGGATTTTATTGCTGATATGAATTTACAATGCAAGTGAATGGCAGGCTGAAGATAACATGGACACCGAGTAGAGGTTGCTAAGGGGGGAAGCTCAGTCTAAGAGATGTAACCAAGAATTAGCAGGCAATCCTATGCAAATGATGGTTAGGATAGTGAATCGCAAGTTTACATAGCAAATGAGCACAGTCAGTGGAGTGTAGGAGTAGGATAAGGGGAGTAACAGAGTAGAAGATAGGTGACATCACGAGGGGGGCATGTATGAAAGAAGTGAAGCTCATTGGAGCAGAGTGGCATGCGTCAGGTAACATTTACATATCACTGAAAGAGGTGTGTCAACAGGTAGGCTAGGTAAAGTAAAGAAATTGAAGGTGTATGCTGTGGATAACACCAAAGTTTCTTGCTGAGCGTGCATGCATGCGTGTGCACGCCAGTAAATGTGAGTAAGACAGTATGCGTGCATGTTAGCGTGTGTGCGAGCTTGTAAGCAGGAGTAAGCAAATGTAAGGCTGTGTAAATAGTTGTAAGTGCGTTTGCACTGGTGTGCACACATTTTAACAAGAATAAGCAAGTTTTAGTCCGTGTAGGCATGTGTTAGCTGCTGTGCGCGTATTTGCACTTGTGTGCGCCGCGCTGCCCCCTGAGGAAACAGAAAGGGAAAAGGAAGCACACCAAATAGTAGGAAGCTACCAAGGAGTACTAGCAAAGCTAGCAGGTGAAAACAATCAGAATCAGGCAATTACACAGGCAGTACACTAGCCCAGCCCAGCCCAGCACTTAAAACTCTGCAAACAACAGTCCATTATGTTTCTCTCAAGAGACACTGCAACACTGTAGTAAGCTAATAGAAGTGAAAACTGAAAAAGCTGTACTGAGACAAAAATGTTAGGGGCTGCCATTGCTGTTATAAAGCGACATATGCAACATGCTGAGGGTGGCAATAATGCGAATGCTGCTGGACAACCCACAGTGAGGAGACATAGAAGAGTGTACAGGCCCAGGGTAACCTACCAGGGGGTACATGAGCTGGAGACAGTGGAGCGCTATAGAGTGGACAGAGACCTCTTGCAGCAAATTGTTGAGCTGTGCAGGCCACGCCTCACACACAGAACCTACAGAGGGGAACCCATTCCAGTGGAAACCAAGGTATGTGCTTGCCTAAGAATATTAGCAACAGGTACCTTCCAGAGACCAACTGGTGATATGATGGGGATATCACAGGCATCAGCATCCAGGGTACTGCACCAGTTCCTGGATGCCATGTCAGCACATGTCGGTGATCATGTATATTTCCCCAGTTCCCGTGAGGAATTGGCCGGCAATAAGCGTCTCTTCCAGCAAATAGCAGAATACCCTGAGGTAGTGGGTGCAATAGACTGCATGCACATATGCATCAAAGCACCAGCCGGTGAGCGGGGTAGGGTCTACTTCAACCACAAGGGCTTCCCCTCCATCAACTGCCAGGTCGTGTGTGATGCTCAGAGCATAATACTGAATGTGTGTGCAGACTGCCTTGGAAGCTACTATGATTCCCATATCTGGCATCTGACACAGCTGTACCAGACATTTGCCAATGGGGACATCCCACATGGTCATCTAGTGGGGGATGCTGGCTATGCACTGGAGCCGTGGCTGATGACACCCATCAGAAACGCACACACACCTGAACAGGAACGCCATAATGAGGCACACGCACAAACATGAAATGTAATCGAGCATGTGTTTGGGCTGCTGAAGTCATGGCTCCGGTGCATGGACACATCTGGTTGAGCCTTGCAGTACTCACCAACTACATGTACCCAAATTGTCATGGTATGTGCTATGCTACATAATATGATCCTGCAAAAACAGCTACAGCAGGACCAGCATAGGCCTGGGCCAAACAGCCCCGCACCATTGCTAAGGCCATCACAGGCAGAGCGTGACTCGGAGGAACAACCTGAGCCTGCCCCAGTAGGCAGAAGGAGGCATGCACAATATGCTTTGGCCTTGGCAAAGAGGCAACGCATAGCACATACACTGTCTAAGTAGGAACTCTGGAAATGATACCTCTCTTTGACTCGCACATATAGTAACAGGGATGCCTAAGTTGACACTACCTGCTTCCAAACATGTATAGGGAGTGTAGTATGTGCATCCGACATAGCCAGCCCTGCAGCAACACCTGAGGCATGATTGCCATGTGTTAAGCAATATAAAGCAGTGCTAAACAGCATTTACCACCATGTAGTATATGTAAATAAAATTGCACACACCAACTAACACAACTGTGGCCAATGTTGAGTAATATTGGCCAATGTCCAGCAATGTTGGTTAATATTGAGCAATGTTGGACAAGCTGGGTCTAAGTATATGAAGGTCTCTCCAAATGCCATTATACTGGGTGACTTCAACTACCCAAACTTTGACTGGGAGCATTACTCAAGCCACAACACCCTAGCCCAAAGGTTCCTAGAATTTATAAACTCAAATGTTATGGAACAACTAGTCAACACCCCCACAAGAGGGGATAACATACTGGACCTGGTCATCACCAACATGGGGACTCTATGATCCATACCAGAGGTATTCCACTCATTGGTAAGATCGGACCATAAATCAATCTCACTGGATTTCCACATCCCGATCCCACCCACAGCCCAGAAAACCACAGTGAAAAACTTCTCAAAAGCTAACGTCACACTTCTCAAAACCGAGGTGGAATCCTTCAAGGCCCCCGGGCCAGTGGAAACTACGGCTCAAACTGCAGAATCCTTTATAAATGCATTCTATGGACACCTTCAGGAATGCATGGATAATGCTATCCCAAACAAAACCAAGACCCAATCATCCAAAGGCAGGCGTCCTGCCTGGTGGACCCCACCATAAATAAGCTGTGCAACAGAAGGAGGATGCTACTACATGATAGAGCAAAATCCCTAAAAGGGAACGCATCTCTGATCAGACCTAGCAAAAAACTACAATCCCTCATAAAATCATCCAAGGCCAGCTTCGAGAGAAAAATTGCACAGGACACTAAAGTTAATCACAAGGCCTTCTTTAGTTATGTTAGGAACCTGGGTGGCAACTCCCAGATATGCTCAGAGTTGGTCCAAAATGACAAAAAATACACTGAACCCGCAGAGATTGTCAACATCCTGGCAGACAGGTTCAGTGAAAACTTCTCCCCCCTTCCCCCACTAAAGAGCAAATATCTATCCCAGCAGAGTGATACCTTTATGACATCTCAGATGCTCAGGTGAGAGCCGCCCTCTCCAAAGCAAAAAGCAGCATCAATGGGACCAGATGGTGTCCTGGGCTGCGTCCTACTTGAACCCCAAGAAGAGCTAAACCCCCACATAAAACTGCTGTTCAATCTCAGCCTTACTACAGGATATGTACCCAAAGAATGGCGTACAGCAACAGTGGTCCCACTTCACAAATGTGGTGCTTCTACGGACCCTGGAAACTATCGCCCCATAAGACTGACTAGCCTGGTCTGCAAAGCTATGGAAAGGATCATCATGGAACTCATAAACAAAGACATTGGGGACCTACAGACACTGGATCCTACCCAATTCGGCTTTGTTAAGGGCAGATCCTACCTCTTAAACCTGGTTGATTTCTTTGAAACAGTCACCAAGGCCATTGATGAGGGGAAGGTAGTCCACATAGCCTACCTGGACCTCGCAAAAGCCTTCGACACAATACCCCACTCGGGCATCATAGATAAGCTCTCCGGCTTAAATATAAACCCCTATGTCATAAGATGGGTTGCAAACTGGCTCAAGGATAGAACCCACATAGTCAGAATTGCTGGAGCCATGTCAGACTCTAAACCAGTTACAAGTGGCATCCCACAATGCTCAGTCCTGGGACCTCTCGTGTTCGGCATATATTTTTCAGAGGTTCAGGCTAACATGGGAGGACTGTGGCTGACCAGGTTTGCAGATGACTACAAACTGGGTGCCATAATTGTCTCTCCAGCTGACACAAGCATCCTCCAAAAATGTCTCATAGAGATGGATAACTGGTGCCAGAGCCACGGCCTAAAGCTAAATGCTAAAAAGTGTATAGTCATACCCTTTGGCAAAAACAAACTGCCCACAAATTACCACATAGGTGGGAATCCATTAAGTACGGAAGAAGTAATTAGGGACCTGGGGACCCAAGTTGACAGTAATTTCCCCTTTGACCACCACATTGCCAAAGTGGTTAGAAAGACCTTCTATATAGCCCAACTTATCATGAAAGGATTCACATCTACATCGAGGGAGGTCATTGTGCCCCTTTATTCATCCCTCATCAGGCCTATAGTTGAATATACAGTGCCCCATTTGGGATGTACATCACCCGACACCTGCAGCAACTAGAAAGACCCCAAAAGTACCTCACAAAGAGGATCATGGGACTCAAACAGATACCATATGATGCTCGGTTAAAGAAACTCCAGCTCTACTCAGTTGCATACTGCCTACTTAGAGGCGATCTATGCCTGACGTATAAAGCCATGTCCAACCCGGATTTAATGAGCATGCTCCACCTCAGAAAATCCAAATCCCTTAGAGCTGCATGCTCGTGGGACTTGAACCTGAGCACAGAAATAAATTGGACATGCTGGAGGGACAGATTCATAACCCAGAGGCTTCCTTCGCTCTGGAATAGAATCCCAGTCCACGTTAGGCAGAGCCCCTCACTGACTCTCTTCAAGAGGAATCTTGACAAGTGGATGGGAGATTGTAGGTTTACTACGGGGATTACTTCGGTGTCACTACTAGACAGAGGCACAGTAAACTAACCTTAAAAAGGGCACAGTAAAATCAGTTCAGAGGGTGGCGAAAGCCAAACATACTCTTGCTAGGCTTGTAAATGCCTTAGGACAGATAGCCTAGTATGAACCTCTGAACCTATGAACCTAAGTAGGGCATAGCTGAACAAAAGCCAACATGTTCATATTTGCTCTACTGGCCCTTCAGCAGTCTGGTCTGCTCAGTATGAAAATATAAAGCAGTGATGGGCCTCAAACCCAGGATACTGTGCACTATAGTTATAGTACTGAATCACTAAACCATGACAGTATTGCAGTGGTCAGCCTGTATGAAGAAACATTGATAAGTCTATGCAAAGTATTCCACGGAAACACTGCAGGCACAGCATAATACCTGTCGAGTTATGATACAAAGGTGAGTCCCACAGTAAGAATAGAACCTGACTTTCAACACAAGTAGAAATGTTAATATTGGACATGTACACATACATCAACAAATGTAGTGGACCTCAGACAGCAACATACTGAAAGGTCACACTGGTCATGCTCACACACTCAAATAAATGAGACAAATGTCAGGTAACAGAACACTGACAGTCTGAACTGGGCATGCTCACACACTTAGGACATGTCGGAATACAGCAGTGGGCCACACATATCAGGCAGTTGCATGTGTTAACCCAGGAACCTCTCACTATCCAGCAATCTGCCCTGTGCGCACAGTTATATGACAACAGACACATATATAATATAGTGGAACCCTGTCATAATCAAATATGTTCTGCAGATACCTAAGTTGTTCATAGAAAGTGGGAAAGCAAAGACGATAAAACCTGGAAACAGTATCAGCAATAAACATTGTGCATCCTGAACATTAGCATAGGTTCAGAGGTTGATACTAGCCTATCTGCCCTAGAGCATGTACAAGCCTAGCCAGAGTGTGTTTGGCTTTCGCAACCCTGTCAAAGTAGAACACTTGTGCCTGTGAATAGTATGTCACACAAGATAGCCCATTTACATTTAGTGTATTGTGCCTCTGTCTAGCAGGGACCCAGAAGATATCCCATGAGTAAACATACGATCACCCATCCACTTGTCAAGATGTCTCCTGTAGGTGGTCAGTGGGTGGCTCTGCCCATGCAAAACCGGGATTACAATCCGGAGTGAGTGGAGCCTCTGGGATAAGAATCTGTCCCTCCAGCACGTCCTATTAACATCTGTGCTGAGGTATATGTCCCTGGAGTGTGTAGCTCCAAGGGAGTCGGATATCCTGAGGTGGAGCATGTCTATTAAATCTGGGTCGGATATTTCCTTAAACTACAGGCACACAACACATCCGAGTAGGTGGCAAGTGACTGAGTAGAGCTGGAGTTACTGTATCTAAACTGTGCAGGGCATCCGTGTGAGTCCCTACATCTGCTTGTTGAGGAAAATTTGTGGCCATTACAGTTGCTGCAGGTGTCGGGTAAGGTACATCCCAAATGTGGCATTGTAACCAAGCATGGTCATGATGAGTATAGGGGCACAATGACCTCAATTGATCAACACGTGAAACCATATGGGATAAGGTGGGCTATATAGAACTTCTGTCTAACCACTTTGGCAACGTGATTGTCAAAGGCGAGAGTGCAAACAAGTCATGTCCCCAAACTCCTAACAACTACTACCATATGTCATGGATTACAACCTATGTGGTAATCTGTGGGCATGTTGTTATTCCCAAAGGGGATGACTATGCAACTAATGGCATTTAGCTATAGGCCATGGCTCAGGCACCAGTCATCCTATCACTGTGAGACCCTGTATGAGTATGCATGTGCCAGCTGGAGAGTTGATTATGGCACCCAGTTTGCAGTCATCTGCGAACATGGTCAGCCATATTCCTCCTGTGTTAGCCTGTACGTCACACAAATATATACTGAACAAGAGAGGTCCCAGGACTGAGCCTTGTGTGATGCCATGTGTAACTGGTGTATAGTCAGACATAGCACCTGCAATACTGAGCATGTGGGTGCTATCCCTGATCCAGGTAGCAATCCATCGTGTGAGATATGTGTCGATATCTCCCAGGACTGAGCCTTGTGTGATGCCATGTGTAACTGGTGTATAGTCAGACATAGCACCTGCAATACTGAGCATGCAGGTGCTATCCCTGATTCAGGTAGCAATCCATTGTGTGAGATATGTGTCGATATCGACGCCGGTGAGCCTATGCATAATGGCTGAGTGAGGTATTGTGTCGAAGGGTTGTGCAAGGTCCAGGCAGGCTGTGTGGACAACCATACCTACGCTGATGGACCTGGTAAATGTTTAAAGAATACAAACAGGTCCAAGAGGCAAGATCTGCCCACAACAATGCTGAAATGTGCAGGACCCAGTATCTGTAGGTTCCCGATGTCTATGTGCATGAGTCCCATTACAATACGCTCCATAGCTTTGCAGAACAGGCTAGTTAGCATTATAGGCCAATATTGTCTGTCGTCCGTTGTGGCAGCAACTCTGT
Organism: Protopterus annectens; assembly: GCF_019279795.1. NCBI lineage: Eukaryota > Metazoa > Chordata > Ceratodontiformes > Protopteridae > Protopterus > Protopterus annectens. The sequence continues at coordinate 1,949,444,575 of NC_056735.1, read as the reverse complement.
GGAGCGGGACCACTATCACTGTACGCCATTCCGTGGGTACATATCCGGCAGTAACTCTGATATTGAACAGTGACGTAATGTGAGGGTTACGTCTGTCATGAAGCCCGTGTAAGACGCAGGCTGGGACACCGTCTGGTCCCATTGATGCTGTGTTGTCCACTGTGGGGAGGGCAGCACTCACCTGTTTATTTGTGATGTCAGAGAGGTTACACTCTGTTGGGAAGGACAGTAGCTCCTTAGGTGGGATGGGGGGGGGCATCTGCACTGAACCTGTTTGCCAGGATGTTGGCAATGTCTCTGGGTTCAGGGTATGTTTAGTCGGTATGCAGTAACTCACAGCATATCAGTGAGTGTCCACCCAGGTACCTGAATTAACTGGAAGAAGGCCTTGTGAGTGTCCTATGTGTCTGGTGCAATTGTCCGTTAGAAGTGGGCCTGACATAAATACATGAGTGATTGTAGCTGTCTGCTAGTACAGATCACAGATGCCTTCCCTGTCTGTGATTGTGCTCTATCATGTAGTAGCGTCCTCCTTTCATTGTATAGCTTATTAATGACCGGGGTCTACAAGACAGGTCCCCTGCCATTGGAGGAGTGAGTCCAGTTGTTATTTGGGATAGCACAATCCATGCAGTCCACTTGGTGTCCATAGAATGTGTATGTAAATGATTCAGCAGTCTGAGCCATACTTAACACTGTCCCAGGGTCTCTGAAGGATACCACCTTGGTTTGGAGAAGTGTGACATTTGCTTTTGAGAAGTTCACCAAGATTACCCAGGATGGGTGTGGGGATGGGATATGGATATCCAGTGAGATAAATGTATGTTCTGACCTTACCAATGAGGGGTATATCTCAGGTGTGGAACATAGAGTCCCCATGTTAGTGATGATCATGTCCAATATGTTGTCCCCTCTTGTGGGTGTGGTGACCGGTTGTGCCATAGCATATGAGTTTACAAATAGTAGCAACTGTTGGGCAAGGGTGTTGGGGCCTGAGTACTATCCCCAGTCAATGTGTGGGTATATGAAGTCACCAAATATAATGGTGTTTGGGGAGACATTCATATTGTCCAGTGTTCCCAGGAAAGCCGAGTGTGGTTCCTGAGTTTGGGAGGGTGGTCTGTAGCAGGCAACAAACCAAAAGGCAGATTTGCACAATGTTAGGTGCATATTTATGGTCTGTGATGCTTTCTGCAGTACTACCAACCCGAAGGTATGTGCATCTGTGATATATATGGATACTCCCCCTATTTGTGTTGGCCATTCCGGGTTTTGTGGTCAGAAAGCATGGTATGAAATATAACCTGGTAGTGCTGGTGTGCATTTGGGAGCCTGAACCAGGTGTCTGTTAGTGCACAGATATCGCTGTTGTCCATACTTAGGAGGTTTCTGAGTGGTCGCAATTTGAGGGTAACACATCTGGTGTTGAGCAGCATTACCCTCAGTGTCATGTACTCTGTAATGTCTATGGAGGTGGGTTTGTCTTTTGAGCCCCACTTAAAAAAGGCAGTATGGTGGTAGCAAGTGCCTTAGCCAGTATTCAAAAGTCCAAGGGTGACAGGTGCAAGCTGTCCATAGGGAAGCTACGTGGCATGTCAAGCATGTCACCCCAGGCTGACAGACACTGTATCCCCTGTGAATGACACCAATATGTTAGCCAACTATTAAACGGGATCAGTTTGTTTGTATACTGTGACGTCATACTTGGTGAGTGTAAGATGCTAGACAATGTCAGGGTCATACTGGCCTGGGCTACATGATCAGAGAGTTCCTCTATGTATCATGTCATGTGGTCCAGGGAGGAACATCTGAGGGTGTACGCATCAGCATGGACAATGATGGAGCCAGTCCTGTACTTGCTTTGGAGTGACCTGAGTGCATGTGTTATGTTGTGGATCCTGGCACCCGAGAGACAGCTCAAAGTGACTATTCCCTTGTTTGGCCTTGTGAGTGGGACATCAGTGTGTCTGACAATAAGTGTCACCTGTTACAAGTGTATTAGGTGTGTTGTTTAGCCCGAAGGGCAGTGACTGTGTGGCACACTGACATTGTGAACTATGTGATATGTGGGTATTGTAGTGGGGTAGCAGTTGTTTGTGTGTCTGCCTTGGAGGTCTCTGCTGCTTGGGCAGAGTTTAAGTAGAGCCTCCGAGTGTGTTTATGTGTGATAATGCAGTTTGATTGCTGTCGCTACAGGTTTATGTGAGACTGATATGTGGCGTGTGTGGTTACCTTCATCACCTGATAGACTATGCCAGTCATGGGTCGAGAGAGCTCAGCCTCCTGTATGTCAATATTGTTGCATCTCTCACATATATCTGAGTTTGTTGGGAGGAGGAGAGGGTTGTCTGTGTACATGAGGCAGATGTGACATTGTGTCAAAACCACAATATTCACTAGCTGGACTGGAGAGTACACACGAAACCGACCCCTGAACATGCCAGGATATTATGATAACATACTCCGTAGCCTGATCGCAAAGGATCAGTAGGGTGTTAAGTGTGTAAAAGAGTATAACAGGGATTAGTGCTCAGGTTTGCTGGTGTTTTGTAAAGAGTAGCTGAGAAGGATTCCAGACTGAATCATGACACCTCCTTCAGCTATGTCATAAATAGCAATGTACACTCATATATGTCCTGAGTCAGGGACAACTGTACCTGACTGACAATGGCGACATCCTGTCAGACAGGCCCATATAGACATACCCACCTCCCACTGATGATATTCCCAGTCATCATACCAGAGATATCACATGTAGAATGGCTGAACTGCTCCCCCCAAAGCCAAAAGCATGGCAGCAATTGGATTACATTGTTTCCCAATATGTGTCATGCATGAACTACAGAACAAACAGACCCTGCACCTGAACAGTCTGTTGAGCCTCACCCTATCCACAGGATCTGGAACCGTTGAATGTGTTACAGCAACATATGGCACTCCCCACAAGTGTTGGTGCACAACACACCATGGGAAGTATAGTCCAGTAAGCCTATGAAGTCTGATCTGAAAGGCCATGGAGTCCATCATGGTTGAAGTCATAAATAGAGCTATTGGAAGCTGACAAACACACAACCCTACCAACTGTGGTATGTTCACGTGCAGATCATGGTTCCCAAACATGCTAGACTGTTTGCAAGGTAGACACCCAGGACATACATCACTGAACAGAGCTACACATGTCCCACTTAGACTTTGAATAGCCCTTTATCAACATCCCTGACACATGTCGTATCCACAAAACCAACAATCTGTGCAAAAATATGTGTTGACATATGACGGAATGTCAGTGTGTCCACAGACAGATCACACAAGGCAAGAATTATGGGGTCCTGTTCAAGCTGTTGACACCTGGCGACCCACATGGCTCATTCCTGGGATTGCATAAAACAAAGTGTACACACATTACCATGTCCAGTCTGATGATGTCAGCATCCTACAAATATAGCAGGAGAATAGAAACCACCCAGTAAAGCATGTAGTGAGCCGTGTTAATGCGTATCTCTCTAATATCATAACATAGTTAGGTAGGGTTTGAATCCTGCAAACACTGACAGAGTGTGTGTAATTTCCTTTGAGAGGAGTGCCTTTTTTGGAGACTGGGAAAACACATTAAAAGAGGTACATTCCTCTTTGAAAAGTCTGATGATGTCACCATCCTACAAATATAGCAGGAGAAGAAAAAACACCCAGCAAAGCATATAGCGTGCCGTGTTAATGCGTATCTGTCTAGTATCATAACATAGTTAGGTAGGGGGTATGAATCCTTCAAATGCTGACAGTGTGTGTGTGTGTATGTGTGTGGTTTCCTTTGAGAGGAGTGCCCTTTTTGGAGACTGGGAAAACACATTAAAAGAGGTACATTCCTCTTTGGAAAGTCCGATGATGTCAGCATCCTACAAATATAGCAGGAGAAGAGAAAACACCCAGTAAAGCATATAGCGTGCCGTGTTAATGCGTATCTCGCTAGTATCATAACATAGTTAGGTAGGGGTTTGAATTCTGCAATTGCTGAGTGTGTGTGTGTGTGTGTGTGTGACACAGTTGGTCAATGCAGTGTGGGTTTTGCTTTTACTATGGTATGACATATCATGATTAAAACAGTATGTGCATTGCACACATCAGGTATCTGCATGGCAAATAAATATGTGTACATGTGTCCTCAATCAGTACATAGTTGTGAAGCCTGCATACTACATGAATACATTTGTTTCCTTTGACAGATTGTGCCGCTGCTTCTCAGATCATAGGTCACATATGCATGTATGTGACAAGCCCGGCCACTGTAGTGATCTGTGTCCAAGGTCATCTGTGCCACACACACCCATGACAGTTACTATAGAATACTGTGAGTGAGGGTACATGCCTGGGGTATATGTCAGACATGTTCATACACAACAAAGACTGGCAATAATGGACAGTCATTATAGGTGTACAACAGCCCTGTGGATATGCATTCAGGCCCCTAATATCTTATGTGACACACTGAGGGACTCCACAATACCTATGGATATGTGAATACCAAGGAACAGATGACATAACACATGGATGTATGTACACATTGGTACCCGGCATACATGTTGAGGGCTACCACCTATGTGGTACTGTCAGGATAGTATGTATCGTAAATGTGGATGACTATGCCATAGTCGGCTTACTGTTATACAGCATGTAATGGACAACAGGTATCTGTCTGTATGATACCCTTGTGTAGGATATGCGTCCAATTCAGGGAATGCATTGTAGGCCAAAGCATGCATTTCCAGATGTGGATGGACATATCCCTAGTGTGTTTGCATGTACCTTAGTGGGTTATATGCCAAACAGGTGTGGTCCCAGGAATGGATGGTGGTCAATACCACTGGTTACTGTTATAGTATAGTACCGGAAGGATCCAACTGTTACTGAGTTCCCTACAACTGTGTGTCATTTGTCAGGACATCATCTAATGATTGGTTATAGTCATGCTGCTGAGGTTGTGTATACTACCAGACTGCAAATCATTGACAGGTATTAACAGTATCACCCACAGCATAGTGTCAACCCATGTCATGCACACATGTGACCCCATGTTAGTACATATCTAGTAGAATGCATACTGGCCATCGAAAGATACTATGAGATGTTAACAATGTGTACAACAGGGTATGTCACATCACACGTCCCATGTGTCCACTACATGTAGACAGTGCACACCCACCATGTTCACAGATGTACACCTGCTAATCTGTAATGCACACACCACACACGTACTGTTCATTCACTAACACATGCTGGCAACACTGTACATTTCAGCCAAGTGGCACATGGGTGGACAATACATACTCAGACCTAACACTGGTGTAAACAATGCTACATTGACAATCAGAGCTGTGATGCATAATGCCTGCTCAGATATACCTACAAGGATATCATTACACTTTCCTGTTGACAACTTGCTAATATTGCTACACTGCTATAATGTCACCCTGTGCATCAGAACCATGTTAGCCTGTTCCTGCATCAATGTTACAGATGACAGGAGGTGGCACAGGTGTCATCATATGCACAGGGTGTGTTGTTGGTTTGCCAGAGCCTGACATTGACCCATCCAATCGACATGTCTGTGTGTGTTTGTGTGTATGTGTGTGTGTGTGAGGGACAACAGTACAGCATGGGCCAATGTTGATGTAATGTGTGTGTGTATGTGTAAGCCCTAGTTGTTTGGTTAATGTGCGTGTGTCTGCATGCACACAGCTCCACCATGTGGCTGCCATATACGGGAGGTTGTGGGACAGCCACAGACTGTACCTGCTAGGCTGTACAGATCACTGTCTCTGGGCATGGACACGGTACCTGTGCCTGGCAGGGGTGCTACGGGCAGTATTGGGTACCATCCCTGACTGGGTACTATCATCAGAGGCAGAGGTATGATGACTGGACCCATGTCCAACCTGGGACTGGCCAGAGCCACGTACACGTGGTCAACTAGGACGGGCAATAGACAGGCAATGCTGGGGCTGGTACTGCCACTACGGGAGTGGCTGTGATCTGTGTGCCATCTGCAATGACTGCCAGCTGTTGCTGTTGCTGGCATTCGTCCGTGTCGACGTCTCACCCATCCCGCTCAGTCCTGGCTCATGGAATACACATTGTGGGGGGCATCTATTGTCTCCCCCCAACATCTATCAATGACATTGGTGTAATTCCAGATGGCACCGGCAAGGTCAAAGATGCTGTCATTGATAGCGGTGTAATGGGCCCTCTGCGCCCTTAGTCCCTGTCTGGTGCACCGTTCCATACGTGCCTGTGCCTGCATTACAGCCCGGAACATACTGGAGGTTGTAATACCTTTGGGAGCACGTCTGCCAAGGGCAATACGACCAGTGGTGCTCCCCCGAGAACCCCTGGACATCTGCCTATGTGCTACCATTCCAGGAATCCGGCTATGGCTGCTCTGAGGGGATGCAAGTGCCATGGGTACCACACTCTCCTGGTCAATGCCAACTGTATGCTGTCCATCGGCTAAGGCCATTGGTGACGAGGGATGTATCGGCAGTATGAGTGTGCGCATAGATGGGGTTGAACGCTGTGTACTGTCGTTTGGTGGACCAACAACAGACCCTGTCAAACCTTCCTGTGCCAGAATACATGTCTCATCATCTCCACTATTAGTGGCAGTGACTTCAGGTTCCCTGCTGCTTTCAGCCACCCCAAACTCAGCACCTGTGAGAAGAAGACAGGAACACACACTTTACAATCTGTACATGATGTTAGCACACATGCACACATGAACACATGAACACATGCACACATGCACACATGCACACATGAACACATGAACACATGCACACATGAACACATGAACACATGCACACATGCACATATGAACACATGAACACATGCACACAAATACACTCCTCACTACAGCACATACATACACACACAAACCAGCAATCCAACACATACTCAATAGTGGGTAAAGGTGGGTGACAGTATCACAAGGCAAACAGTCACCTCACATGTGTCAGCATGCAGAATATGTGTTACTCAAGACCATGCATTGCAAGTGTAGACGGCCCTATTTAATGACATTATACATGGCTTTGATGCATGTGTGTAGTTGTTCAGTGATTGGCTAGACCCTAGAATACAATGTGTACATGGACACAACATTGCTGTGCATGTATTATCAGCTCTGCAATGTCCTGCACACCATCACTCACAGGTATACATACCATGGCTGAATGTGTTATCTGTGTAACACATAGATTGCCATGTGTGATTACAGTGTCTGTGTTCATAGCAGATAATAGTGAGCACAGGTGTAGCACATGCATGCTATGTATACACACGGGATGAGTGGTGCATGTAGACGTGAAGGAATGCCAATGCTCAACATGGCACTTGTACAGTGGTTATTGTGAATGTGGGACATATTGCAGATATGTCTGTGCCAGCCATGACATGGCATGCTACACAACAGCAACATTAAACACCACACATACCCAATGTTTGCCATGTGACCTATACACCCGATAGCATTCCAGGACATATATGTGACACTTTGTACAGATGGCCACTGCTGTGCATATTTTGTATACTGGCATATGTAAGCACACACACAACATGCTATGCATATTGTGTATAGGTGCATATGTTTGCACACACACAACATTGATGTGCAAAGCAATGACTGATATGTGTAGTACTGTGGTCACTGTAACTGGATGGGGTGTAGTACCATGTGCCATCATCATCATGCATCTTGTGATCACTCATGGATACTAATGAGTGACAGACCACCACCTAGCATGCTGTACCTGAACTGCAGTGCCGTGGCTATTTTAACAATTACACAGCCACTTTGTACATGGGTGTGTGAGGTTCCCAATAGGGAGCATTGCCTAACACAACCGTGTTATGTGTTGAAGAGTGCTGCACAGCCCCATGACAGGCCTCTACCCCTGAGGTACATCATGTGTGTGTGGATGACATGTGGGATACTGAAGTGTGACCTTACAGCGGGTGTGTGGTAATGCCATATGTAGCATGCTTTTGTGTACTGCGTATGATAAACGTGTGATGTTGTGTACAGCTGTAGCAAATATGCCTATCCAATGTGCAGTACGGTGTTGCCACAACTGTGTCTGATGCTCTGTGTATTGCATGTCATTGAGGCAGCTACTGACATTACTGAGCTGTGCAACGTCTTACAGCAAATGTGCACGGCATGCATTATGCATAGGTGTGTTACGTGTACATGGCCTACACCTCACCTATGACATGCACATTTCATAACATTGCAGTTATACCACACTCACCAGCATGAATCGTCTGCCCTGCTGTCATACCAGAGGGACCTACGAGAATATGAGAGAGTTCATCAGTGGCCACAATTGTGGCATTGCTACAGTGGGTATGCTAAACTACAGTAGAACAACAGTCAACAATCACAGGTGTAGAGATAATATTCCAAATATCAGTATTGCACAACACTAGGCAGCACTGCTAAACACACAGTACACATCTCACGTAGACATAATCTAACAATACAGTTAACTGTAGTCTACAGATAGGGCATGTTACCTGCTCGCTCCATGTGAACATGCTGGGTGGCTCCGACCTCCATGACATCACATGTCACAGGTTGTTGCTGCTGTTGTCCAGGAGCCACCACGCTTAGAAGCAGCTCCTCCACTCTGGTGAGGGGGGTGAATGGCCACCCCACCAACTGTGGCAAGCTGTTGTCTTTGGATATCAGATGCATGCCGCCAGACATGTCTAATTAAATCACTGTAGTGATGGCGTACCTGCTCATATGACCGGTTATGCATGCCTATGTCATTTACCCAATGAACAAGATCCTGACACAGTGCAGTCCGCTCCTGTTGGTGCTGGCTGCTTCGGGAAAGCAGCATTGTGTACTGCTGCACCAGGCTTTGCACAATGTCATCTTCCTCCGCTGCTGTGTATGACGGGTTGCATTGGTGGGCCACCTGGCTGAAAAAGATATGAACAATATGTGTAAGCGAGTCCTGTGGCACACTTTAAACCTTTAACCAAAGATATCACTTTACTGACATATATACCATCCATTTGTTTGTCAGAGGTTACATTCAATACCACTTATTGGTTCTCAGGCCACAACTGACTAACAGTGTCAGGCACACTCTATATATCACACTACCATACAACAGTAACCGGCACACTTTTTGTGACACAATGCACAACCTCGACCCAGGGGTATATATCATGCCAATGCACGAACAGAGATGTCATCCATTGCAATGAATGTAAAGTACAGTTACAGTAGTACCAGTCAACCACCCTAGTCATTGATGCCATAGCCCTGCCTAACATATGTGTACAGTTGTTACTATAGGTGGCATACTGCTGTAACAGAGTATATATGTTGCTGGATACACACGTATACCCTGTAACACACATATGATTGCAGCCATGGTACAGGCATAATTACACACACATCAGACAAATATACAGTGCACCACTGTATGCCAACACAGATGAGCATTACCTGTGTACCATATAGTACTGTGTGCCACTACTTACCCACCCTTATGCCTGAGTTTTGTCCACTGTGCAGACTACAGGAAACACACAAGACAGTGTTTCCAAGCAATGTGAACACACACCATACTGTGCTGTTTAGGCCTACAGCTTCAGGTAGTACTACAGTTCATATGGGAGTTGGATTAACCAGCAGTACCACTCACTAAGCATACATGTATTGCTTTAGCCTACAATGAGACACCACGGTCGTCAACAATAAACTACGTCACATCGTATGCCGTACTACTATGTCTGCCTAACAGTACAATACACATCTTTTGCTGGCGTCACAGCTAGGATAGACACTACCATGTCAGATACAACTTCACACTAACCTATCACACCTTTACAGACCTTGCACACATTCAGCGTTAACACTTATTCAACATCACATAGCAAGTATTGCATTGAGTACATGTGTGAGTCCATAGTGTCATAGGTAGGTAATATGCTATTGGCCCTAGGGCCTACAGCAGCCTAGCCATATGCTAACCTGGCCTTTGACACACATGTACTTTGCTTTCACTTGCCCCTGCCAACTAGAACCACAGAGGGGGTTCCTGGGGTGTATTACCAATCTCCCAAACAATCATCAGGGGTATTTATGACAACTGTTGATGAGGAGCCTTGTTTGCTATTGCTAGGTGGTCTATTCCAGTGTATGGCATATCTCTGAGATAGAAACCTATCCCTCCAGCATGTGCTGTTTAGTGAGCTGACGAGATTTAGAGCCCTAGAGCATGTATCCCGGAGGGATTGTGATATGTTGCCATGGTGGTTGTCACCCAGCTATGGGTGTGATATACCTCTGTATGTCCGGCAGAGGTCACCTCTGTGTGGCTGGTATGCAATGCAGTTTAGATGTGGTTTTGTGAGTCAGTCTGCATAGGGCATCTGTTTGCGGCCAGTATTACCCTTTGTGAGGTATGTCTGTGGCCTTTCTACCTGCTGTAGTTGTCATGTGAGGTACATACCACACAGGGCATTGTGATGAGTAGAGGGGAACACTGACCTATATTTCCCTAGATGACACACCTGTTGTCAGGACACATACCACACAGACAAATTACAGGTGTAGTGTGGCACTGTCTTTATCAAAGAGGTGGCTACTGTCCACCTGTGTCCCATGTTCCCTTTTCACACCTTCTGTGTTGGGTAGATCTCTACCTATGTGGTAGTTAATGGGAACAGTGTTTTGGAAAGGAGGAATGGCACTGCAGTATCAACACTTGTCTGCAGTCCATGCCTTGGTCACCACACACACCTGTTGCAGTACATATGTCCCCATGTCTCTCTCTCTCTATATATATATGTATATATCTATCTATATATATATATCTATCTATCTATATCTATCTATCTATCTATCTATATATATATATATATATATATATATATATATATATATATATATATATATATATATATATATATATATATATATATATATATATATATACACATATCTATACACATACATGTACACATCCATTGCTGTACACATAGATGTACATATAGGCACATGTACAGTCCACCTTTCATGGTGGTGATATCAGTTATGTGACAGTTGTGGGATGTACAGTTATGTGATTATATTGCACAGTGTTGTGCAAAATGCATGTGGGTGTCCTCGGCCAATGTAGCTTTAGCAGGCCTCACTGGCTGTAACACAGTAGATCTGACAAATCAGTCCCTCAGCGTTTAACCAGCACATGACATATATCAGCACTGCATGCTGTTTTCTATGCCACATACTACGACCTACATAGATATATGCACATAACAACCTTCAATGATAGATATCTGTCCACCCTTCACTAACAATTGCAGTATGTCCCTTGCCCTATGCACATATGCAGATAAAGATAGATACGTACTGCTGCCACACATGGATGATTTGCAGTGTGTAGAGTACTCTTCAGGAACATCTACTACATGCCAACACATACATATAAGTTACACATCTTACCTTTGTATTTCCCTGCTCAATCTGTTATAGTTTTGTAGTTTTTTTTTTTTTTTTTTTTTTTTTTTTTTTGGGTTTTCTCCCTCTGTTTCTATTTCTGTCTCTGTTTTTCTCTCTGTTGTTTGTGTCTCTGTCTGTGTCTCTCTCTCTCGCTCTCTATCTCCCTGTACCTGCAATGATATTATCATATGTGTGGACAGCAGGTACAGCCTGCTTTTCTAGGTATCTGCACTTGTGCATGTGACAGCCTCTACACCAATTGCTGCCCACCATTCAGTAATTGCATGCAGACTGCTGTGTGCTGATTGCATTACTCACTGTGGGTGCAGCCCACTGCTATAAAATGCTAGGTTAGGTAGACATAGCCCTTTCAGATTTCCAAGGTGGGGCCCATGCTTGTTTGCTCTGGACACCGTTGTGTCAGTCAGAAGGTTGGTATATGTCTCTTATCTGAAGCTAGGGTTGTAGCCAGTGATATGCATGTTGTACTCAAACCTGAATGTTGCTGCTTCCAGTACACACTTCTCAGTGTAGACATGTACTCACCCCTCCAAATGTTAACACAGGATACATGGGAGTATGTACTTTCTTTCTGAGTTAGACATTTAACTGCCATACAAATGTGGTTAGTGCACTGTATAGTGCTTGTGAACTGCTATACTGTAATTATTACCTTACTCACCTCTGAACAGTTTGTGGTT
>NC_056735.1:1949425697-1949431859 GCF_019279795.1 Protopterus annectens | reverse complement strand
CAGCCGATAACACAGGAGGCTCGGGTTCGGACAGTTTTAGTAGTGTACACAGGCAGGCTAAATAATGTACAGTCCAAGTATGGGAGTTTTGTCTGACTCTATACAGTAAGCAGTTTCTTTATATAGTGTTTACAATCAGCATTTGCCCAACTTACTGGCGTGGTCGGTCACAGGGCATTTCCATCACTATGGTCCGCAATAGTCTATACATACGTGGGTGCTGGGCTCGTGCTTTTAAATTGTTTTCTCATGGGAATAACACAGGCTTGCAAGGCACCTTGTACATTACAGTATCCTTTTGTGATTGTAGCTGTTTCAAGGACCCTAGACTGTTACGATACAGTGGACAGTTAATTTCTTGATACGTTGCTTTGTCTGTGTGGTAGGGAGTTGTACTGCTATCTTCCATTGAGCTCACAAGGCCATCCTCCTCTAGGGAAGGAGTGCTGTTATGCATGTACATACATTTATTGTTCTGTAACCCAGCAAATGATTAATGATGACAGACATGAGGCTGCTGTCCTGCTTACTGCCAGGTTCAGAATTCCATCACAGTACAGCTTAGCTTCACCAATTACATGCAGGCTTAGTTCTGCTGCCATATTGTACGGTACAATTCAATACATTATATAGTATTTCTAGTGTAATCTGGAACTTCATGTGTGTTACTATATATTTCTGAACAACATCCATCCAGCCATATGCATGTTGTTCCATCCTTTACCTTGACCGTGTGTATTTGTCCGTCCAGCCATGCTCATCTCCACATGTGATGTCCCAGTTTCCCCTTCTTTGCCTGTAGCACCCTGTTAGGATATCCTGTGTGTTGGGCACTTGTTCCGCTATATGTGATCGACTTCACTGCAGAGATGATCGTCGATGCGGTGGTCCACCGACCAGACTTGTCCACATGTGTACACTTATGTGCACCGTGTCGTATGCAAACCTAGATGGTTTGGACGGGTACATACTACATGCGGATGTACACATTCTGCTGACACATTCACATGCAGCCATTTACATATCTGTACCTGCGGTGGGTTGCTGACATGTGGTGCGTATTTGCCAGCGTGGCATTGCCTAACACAAACATCTTACCACAGTTCAGGTATGCACATTGTGTGTGGTTGTATAGCTGCACACGGATGCTAGCAGGTTTGGGTGCAGGGGTATACATGGGTGTGACTGACATGTACAATGAGGCTATTGTGTAGTACATCCGAATGCATGTGTTCTGCTTCTGGATATTACACTTCATCATACACCATCTGGTGTATGCAACAGAGATGTTGCTGGGTCTGGGATATGTTGCTATGCACATGTTTGCCTGTGTTTGGGGTATCTTGCTTCCTTACTGTTGTTATGTCGGCACAGCTACCCGGCTATGTACTGTCACTACTGCTTGTGACCATTATGGTTGGCACCTTTTCCAATGCCCATGGTGGGGCATGTTATGTGGACACTTCGATATTTGCAGGACTACACATACCCAGGGCTAGTGCAGTAGATAGAACTTCACTTGTTTGCCATACTATGAGCCTATTCTGTTAGCGTTTGGGTTCCTTATTTATTTTCTTATGCCATGTCTGTGTTCCATACCGTAATGTATATGTTTTATGCTACTATTTACATGTATATTGCGGGAATTTGCGTGGCAGGGGATCGCAGGTCATTTTCCATTTTTACGATTGTTGCAGGGACACCATTGTCCAATCAGGGTCTGTCCATGGCACTTTGGGACAGCAAGTAACCCTGGTGACCATGCCCATGTCGCTGCTGGGGTTTCCACCTTTTCCATTTTCCGATCTGGGATATTTCCGGGACTCACATCTGCCTTTACAGGCCGACACATACAACCGGTCACTATATAGCATAGAAATTCACTTGTTTGCCTAAATAATTTGCTTATTATTGCGGCAATTTCTTTGTTATTCTGTTTATTGTGTCATTTCGGTATTTCTGTTACAGAAATAACCAATTCATGCTACCATTACATTACATACGGGATATCATTGTGTCCTACATTCGTAGCACATCAGCCATTTCTAATACGTTTTTGGGACACAACTGTCCATGGAGACTGCCCCAAACACAGTGGGACAGGTGGTGACCTTAGTCGCTGCTCCTATGTCGGTGCGGCGCTGACATGCGGCTGTACACCTTCTCTGAGTGTAAACACTGACAGTACATTGCGGGACGGCGGTCTTATGCGTATCCTTTGCTCCTTGACCGGGTACACTTATGCCTTGGTGGCTTCTATTTGCTTCTCCGTTGATTTGGAACGGGGACTATGTTGCGTACTGTCCGTGCGTTTCATTCTGCACGGGACCTGGCTGCTGCCATTACTATTGTGGGCGGACCGTGGCTGTCAGCACATTAGGTTGCTCACCTCCTGCCGGCTTTGACACGCCTCCAGACGCATCCTACCTGGGCTCGCTCACGTACACGCGCGTGTCTGTGATTCCGGTGCACTCTCATTAATATGTATATGGCGCTACTGCGCCGGATATTCCATGCACCGCCGGCGCAGGCCTTACGCCGGCCTTGCGCCGAGCTTCATGAATCCCGGGGGGAGACCAGACAGGATTTATAACTAACAGAAGTACTTTTGATAATATAAAACGAACCCTAGCTATTATAGACTTCTCACAAAGGAAGAAAAGAAACTTATCATTAATTAGTCTTGATATCAATACGGCCTTTGATTTTATTTACTGGATCTATCTATTTACTCTTTTGGAATGCTTACATTGTTCACATAATTTTATTAATCTTCTAAAACATTTATATGAAGAAACCTATGCATATATCAAAATAGGGTCATATATTTCCAATAAAATATCTATTACAAAAGGCACCAAACAAGGATGTCCTCTCTCTCCTCTACTATTTACTTTGATCAAGGAACCCTGGGCAAATGAAATAAGAAACAATAAAGAAATAGAGGGTTTGCAAATGGATAAAGACAATATAGCCAAAATCCAGTTGTTTGCTGATGATGTTCTTATCACCACAAAGGGAAATGACTCCTCATTCATGTCATTACATGAATCAATTAAAACATTTCAATAAAACAAAAATTCTACCCATATATCCTAATAATAAAAAAATAAAAAAAGGATGATAGGAAATAATACATATCACATTGCTAACGCAGATCAAATCAAATATCTTGGAATCATTCTTGCCAAAGACATTAAATCAATAATTCAATTAAACTATAACAAATGTTTACAAAATATCCATTAATTATTTTCAGAATGTAATGCAATAATATTTACTACTGAAGAAAGACTAACCATTATAAAAATGATAATTCTACCCAAAATCTTATACATAATACAATCCATTCAAATTCTACCCTCAAAAAGGTTTATAAATAAACTAAACACTTTAATACTAAGATTCTTCTGGTCTCAAAAAAAAAAACTAGAATTACTATTAATCAACATACTAACAAATGGAAGAATGGTGGAATAGCTTTCCCAGATCTAAATCTCTATTCGATTTCCGCTATAATCAGATCAATTTCCCAGCTCTTAGATATAACCTATTTAGCTAAATGGAAATCTTTATGGGAAATATCAGCCATGGAACTTATAATGAGACCAACATCATATCAACTAGAATTCATAAACACACCTTTTATATGGATCTTAAAAGAATATTTTATCACACATACTAATCCTAATCATACTGCCAGTTACATACATAATATTATAATTAACTTTAGAAACTTTATATATAAACATGTTAAATATAAAGACTACGTTTTTTTTGTTATTTCCTATAGCATATATACAAGAGACTTTTGTTACTTCAGATATTAACAAAATTTCTCAACTGAAAAACAATGAACTTAAATACTGGTTCCAGCTAACTTATGAATACAAGACTAGTTCAATGGATCATATTATACAGAAATATAAACTTAATAATTCCTCATGGTTAGATATACAAACACTTATACTATATCTTGATAATAAGCTGAAACTAGCTTCATCAACTAGCAAACATGACATCAGGGTATTATTACAATTTCTTCAATCAACATTATTACACCAGCATACATATTCAGGTAGTCTCTCCTTTATTTATAGACTTTTAAGAGAAAAAACATTTTCTTGCACACATAACCACTGGAGTTATTATAGTTTAATTACTCATAATTCCCCAAGTGAGCAAGATAAGGTTAATATGCTACAATCAGCTGGGAAAATATTTTCTCTGAAATGGAAGATTTACACATGGAGATTCATGAATAGATCCTTTTATACACCACAAATAATGGACAAAATTAATAAAAAACAGAACATCTGTAACAGATGCAACTCTAATGTAGATATTAACTGGGCACATATTTTTTTTGACTGTCCAAACTTAAATATATTTTGGAATAAAGTAAATTACTTTTTACAAGCACTTTTTTCAGACAACTTCATATTGAATAAATCATTAATCATATTTAATACACCTGTTCCACAATGTGTTAGGAAAACCAAATACTCATTTCTAAGGACTATATTGGCAGTGGCTAGAAAGATCATAACACAAAACTGGATTTCAAAACATCCTCCTACATTCTCTGAGTTTACTAATTTATTAAAATAAGTTAGTCATTTACAGATAAGAACCATAACCTCTAGAATTTCTAGAAAGACATATGAATATCATTTATGGGTTAACTTACAAAATATGTTGGAAAAAATTATCATTTCGCATAAAGGTAATTGACTTTCCTTGTCATTCATGAGAACAAGTTACAAAAGGAAGGTTATAGTGTATATTAATGTATAAATATTGAATGTCTATGTACATACTTTTAGTTTGTTTGCTTTCTTATTCGTATATTCATATTTAAATGCTTTAAATACATGTTATCAATTTATAAATCTATAATGTAAATTATCTTATATATGTCTATGTGATTGTTTTCATTATAATCAAAATCAATACAACTTTAAAAAAAAAAGAGTTGCATATCAATAATAAAAACGATAGTAAAACATAAACATAAGAAAATTAACAAAGAAAGTAATGTGAAAGATAAAGAAAATAAAAGCATCATGTTATTGATTTGGTAGTGATGAACTAAAGCCAATATGTATACAACTGCTTGCACATCATTGAAGATTTTGCCATGCATTTATTTGCAGAACTTTCTAAAACTTCTCTAATGAATGGGATCCCAAATATAGAGAAGGATCTTAGAATGGAAATATACAAACTTTTATATCTGAGAGTCACTTATGTGTAGAACAATTGAGTTAATTAGAAGTTCATAATTAAATTAATCCACTATGAAGCTAAGAAACTGCTTTGATGCCATGGGTAAAATGTGAAATGACTGTCTGTCACGTTTGATGTGAAATATTTGTTTACTATTAAAACTGATAAAGTAACAGGAAAGAAAAGCAGTGGAATTAAATATATATTAAACCTAACCTTAGAGGAATAAAATAACTATCATATAGACACTTTATTATAAATTATTTAGAGATATTATTTTATGTTCATGCTGGTATTTACAGGTAAAAATGGTTAGTGATTTCTTTGTGTCATACAAATATAAATTATTTACAGATAATATTTTATGTTTATGTTGGTATTTAAAGGTAAAAATGGTTAGTGATATCTTTATTTTATATGAATATACACTACAAAATAGAAATACTTTTTTCTGCATTTTATTGAGAATTTGATGACATATTTATTATTTCATTATACATTTGTTGATGATGAAAATGTTTTATATTAAAGTTTATTATTTATTTAATTATTAAATGTTTATGTGAAACTGATAAGTTGAAAACTCCTTTTATGTCCTGAAATATGTGCAATTTACAATGAATGATATGCCATGTCTCATATTTTAGAAAATATATGACATGTATCAACAGTCTTCAGGTAAATATTTTATATTCTTCCATTGTATTCAAAAATGTAAAATTAATCACATTCAGATTACACAATTACAATCAGTTACACACAACAATATGTTATCACAATATTATTCAGTGTAAACATTAGATGCAAAATAGTATGACAACAGTGAATTCAAAACTTTCTCTCACTTCAACAGAACACATATATAAACATAAAAGGAATATGTATTTTATGTTTCCATCATGTGTAGACAAATATGTCCTTCAACAACTAATA
>NC_056735.1:1949305697-1949423197 GCF_019279795.1 Protopterus annectens | reverse complement strand
CACACAAATAATGTCTACATCTATAGGTATAGCTAGATATAGATACATATATGTTATGTATTTTTTGTGCCTGTAAAACATGTGTAAATCTTTTTTGATGTTGTCATTTATTTCCAGCAATATAATCCAGTAAGTACATTTGTTAAGTTATCAGAGTTTTTGGTTTGATAATTTTCTGATATGTGTGAATATTTACATAGGTTCATAGATAGGTACTAGGCTACTGGCCCTAGACCCTGTATAAGTCTAGCTAAAAAGTTCCCTGGCTTTCACCACCCAAGAAAGTTATTTTACTGCGCCCCTGTCAAGCAGAGCCACAGAGGTGATCCCCTTGGTGAATATCGTATTTCCCATCCAGTTGTCTAGATTCTTCTTAAAAGGGGCTAATGAGGGGCTTTGCTTGACATGAATGAGTAGTCTGTTCCAGAGTATGGGAAGTCTCTGAGACAGGAATCTATCCCTCCAGCATGTTCTGTTTATTGTGGTGGCAAGGTTCAGGTCCTGGAGCATGTGGCATGGAGAGATTGGGGTTTCTTTAAGTGTAGCATGTCCAACAGAACTGGGTTTGACATGTTTTTGTAAGTTAGGCAGAGGTCGCCTCTGAGTAGGCGATAAGCGATGGAGTAGAGCTGGAGATTTTTGAGGTGGTCAGCATATATCATCTGTTTGAGGCCAGTAATCCTCTTAGTGAGGTATTTCTGTGGCCTTTTCTGTTGTTGAAGATGTCTTGCGAGGTACATGCCAAATGGGACTTTGTACTCAATAATGGGTCTGATGAGGGATGAGTAGAGAGGAATAATGACCTATTTTTTTCTGGAGGAGAACCCTTTAGTGATGAGGTGTGCCATGTAGAAGGATTTCCTGACTACTGTGGTGATGTGATTGTCAAAAGAGAGACTTGTGTCCAGCTGTGTCCCAGCGTCTCTTATCACACTTGGTGTTAAGTAGGCTACAGCCTATGTGGTAGTTCATGGGTACAGTGTTTTTCCCGAAGGGGATGACAATACACTTTTTGGCATTGAGTTTGACTCCATGACTTTGACACCAAGCATCAGTCTCAGTGAGGCCCCTTTGTAGAATGTTCACATCATTTGGCGATTCTGTTATGGCTCCCAGTTTGCAGTTATCTGCGAACTATGTTAGCCAAAGACCTGCTGTATTAGCCTGGACTTCTGAAAAATAGATGCCAAACAGGAGAGGACCCAGGACTGAACCCTTTGGTACTCCCCTTGTCACTGGTTTGAAGTCAGATTTGGAGTCGGAGACTTTCACTGTGTGGGTTCTGCAGTGAGCCAGCTGACCACCCATCTTGTGACATAGGGATATATGCCCAGTCTAGTGAGTTTATCTATAATTCCAGAGTGGTGGATGGTGTTGAAAGCCTTGCTGAGGTCAAGATAGGCTGTGTGCACCACCTTACCCTTGCCCATGGCTCTGGCGATTGATTCAAAGAAGTCAATCAGGATCAGGAGACATGATCTATCTTTCACAATCCCAAATTGAGTGGGGTCTAGTGTTTGCAGTTTACCTATGTCTTTGTTAATAAGCTCAATGATGATACCTTCCATGGCCTTGCAGACCAGGCTCATCAGCCTAATGGGGAGGTAGTTCCCGGTGTCCGTGGTAGTGTGCCCTTTCTGGAGTGGGATAACTGTTGTTTTCCACCATTAAGTAGGTACAAAGCCTGAAGTGAGGCTATGATTGAATGTGGTACTTAGGTGGGGTGCCAGCTCGTCCTGTAGTTCATGCAGAGCACAGCCTGGGATGTTGTCTGGTCCAATGGATGCTGTGCTTTTGGCTTTGGAGAGTACAGTCTTAAGTTGTTCACCCATGATTGCAGGGGCTATGCATTCTTCCAATATAGGGATGGGACCTTTCGTGGGGTGAGGGGGCAGTAAAGTTTGCACTGAACCTATCTACCAGGTTGTTGGCAATATCAGTTGGTTCTGTATATCTAGTGCCTTTGTTCTGTAGCTCAGAGCAGATCTGAGTGTTGCCATTGAGATTCTTGACATAGCTGTAGACTGCTATGTGGTTGTCAATAGAATCAGAGTCAATTTTATTTTTGTAGCTAGCTTTGGAGGATTTTATGAGGATCTCAGCTTCTTACAGAGGCTGACCAGGGAGTTCCTGCAATCAGGGGATTTTACTTTTTTTTGCAACAGCTTTTTCCTTCTGTTGTAGAGTTTGTTTATGGCGGGGGACCACCAGATTGGCTTCCTTTTTTTAGAGGATAGTGTCTTGGTTCTGTTAAGGATGGCACAATCCATGCACTCATGTATGTGTTTATACAGTGCATGTTTATAGGATTCAGCAGTCGTACCTCTATTATCCATCTGCACTGGTGTAGTGAAGTTTGCCACTTCTGTCTGAAGGAGCATGAAGTTGGCTTTGGAGAAGTTTTTTACAGTGGTTTCCTTAATAGGGGGTGGAGGTGGAAAATTGATGACTGGGGTGATTAGCTTATGGTCGGATCTGACCAGTGAGGAGTTGACCTCTGGCTTGGAACATCTATTACCCATGTTGGTAATAACCAGGTCCAGGATATTGCTGCCCCTGATGGAGGTATGGACTAGCTGATCCAGGGTATTGGAATTTATGAGTTCCAGAAAGCGTTGAGCTAATGAGTTAGTACATGAGTAGTTTTCCCAGTTGATGTTGGGGTAGTTGAAATCACCCATTATTAGGGTATTGGGCTGTACCTTAATATTATCCAGTATGTCAAGAAACATGGAGTGGGCATCCTGGGGCATGGCAGGAGATCTGTAGCAACCTACAACCTGGATTGCAGTCTTGCCCAGTGTTAGTTGCACTTGGATAATTTCAGATACATTATGTTGAGCAGCTAGCCTGGAGGTGTGGCTATCCTTAATGAATATGGACACTTTTCCTCTTTTAGTGTTTCGGCCAGGTTAGGTGGCCGAAATGTGTGGTATGAATTATAGCCTGGTAATGCAGGGGTGCTCTCTGGAGCCTTGAACCAGATCTCTATCACTGCACAGATGTCGATGTTCTCAATTTTAAGGAGTGCTTTGAGTGATGCATTTTGAGGTTTAGACTTCAAGCATTGAGTAGCATTACCCTCAGTTTTTGCTTGCTTGTACCTGCTATGGGCATAGGTTTGTTGTTTGAAACTTGCCTAAAAAAGGCACTATAGGGGTAGCAAGAGCCTAAGCCTGTATCCGGAATCCCAGGGGCGACAGATGCAGGCCATCTCTGTCAAAGCATCATGGTCTGTCGATCATGTCGTCCCAGGCAGACAGATACTGGATTCCCTTTGAATGACACCTTAGCCAATTGTTGAAGTCAATCATTTTGTCCTTGAATTGTAGTTTCATTCTGGGTGATGGCAGGATGCTACTCAGGGCTAGGGTCATACCTGCCTTGCCTACATGATCTGAGTGCTCCTCCAAGTCTCTTTTCATGTAGTCCAGGGAGGTACGTCTCAGATCATTCACACCAACATGGACAATGACAGAATCATATTTGTACTTGTTGTGGAGTGACCTGAGTGCGTGCGTTATGTGGCAGATCCTGACACCTGACAGGCAGTTGACAGTAACTTACTCCTTGCTTAGCCTGGTGAGTAGGACATCAGTGTGCCTGACTATAGAGTCACCTATTGTTGGGTATGTTGTTTTGCCTTAAGGGCTAAGGTTGAGTGGCACACTGATTTTGTGGTCTATGTGTTGTTTGGGTAGTGGAGGGTGGTGGTTGCTTGCATTTCTGCTTTGGAGGTCTCTGTTGTTTGGGAAGATTTTTATTGAGAGCCTCAGTGAATGTAGGTGAGTGTTTTGTGTTACTATGTGTGGGTTTGGGTGGTGTACGAATTGATGGACTATGTGTTGAGTATGGTGTGGTGCAGGTGTTTACCTTCTCCTCTTGACTGTCTAGTCCAGTCTTGGCTGGAGGGAACTTGGCTTCCAGTTTGGTTATATAAGTGCATCTCTCACAGGTTGTAGTGTTGGGTGGTATGAGGAGAGGGTTGCCAGTGTACATGAGAAAATTGCTACATTGTCCAAAGATGCCCAGATTCATCAGATGGACAGGAAAAGACATTGGGAGCTGACCCTTAGACATGCCTAGATAGGTGCTTTATAATTTAAGCACTAAAAACTTTTTCCATCCTGACAAGTGAGGAAAGTTGAGTGCTGTATTAATGTGTAGCTTATTCAGTGGTTTCAATGAGTTTTGGACAAGTGCTGAGCACAAGGATGCAGTTTTGAGTGCTAAACCTAGAAAACTGTCTAGTTGTAAGGGAAAATTTGAAGAGTAGACTTTCTGGCACCGGGAATAGTTTAACCCTAGTTAAATGGCGCTCTGTGATGCACAAAACCACACAAACATGGGTTTTTTAAACAGAAAGATGAAAGGGATAGAAATAGCCCAAATGGCCAATAAAACTACAGTTTCTAAGCTAAAACCACTCCTCCAGCAACAGATAGGCTGTTCCAAAGCTCAACCCTGTAAACCACCAACGACCAGCAAAAAACAATAGTGAACACGCAGTAATGAAGAAATAATGATTATTTATTTATAATTCCTTCAAATCCAGACCGGTTTCGGCTATTCAGCCTTTATCAATGAATACAATAAAGTTTTTTTGAATGAAATGAAGCAGCCTGCATTTATACTAGTCTCTGATTACCTGGAAGCAATATTGCAGCACCACCCAGTGGCTGGAGTAACAAAGTGCATGTTCCATTCTTGATTAAAGCATATGACCAGTGACATAAAAATGCCAGAGGTGTAGATATTAAGTCATATTTTTAAAGATAAAAATCAAAGCTCTGGAAGTAAGCCATTATATGACATACATATTACAAGGTAATAGACCAATACCATAGTCACTATTTGTGAATGCATATCATAGTGTAAAAAAGCAGAAAATATTTACCACTAGTATATATATATTTTGAAGGGTGATAACCACAAGTTCAAAAGAACTGAATAATAATGAACCAAGTACTGATCATATAATATATAACAAAATAAGGCAAAAAGAGTATAGTGGCCTCATTCTCAGCTATATTATAGATTATAATAAATTGAAATAATATGCTTGTAGATAATACAAGTTCAACATTGTAATTGTACAATACTCAGAGACTAGTATAAATGCAGGCTGCTTCATTTCATTCAAAAAAACTTTATTGTATTCATTGATAAAGGCTGAATAGCCGAAACCGGTCTGGATTTGAAGGAATTATAAATAAATAATCATTATTTCTTCATTACTGCATGTTCACTATCGTTTTTTGCTGGTCGTTGGTGGTTTACATTGTTGGCTTGACCGTGCATGCCATCCTTGCGGAGCGTATGGTTGTTTGCCAAAGCTCAACCCTCTCACTGATGAACAGAGAAGCTTCCCTCTATCTCAGAAAGGTCTGGACAACACGGGAACTTACAAACAGCCCAGAATTCAGCAAAATCTGGAAATCGGACTTTACTAGCTCTAGAAAGGTGGGAAATGAGTAGATGTATAGATTTTTTTGTTTTGTTTTTTTTTAAAGTTAAAGCAAAATCAGGAATAAAAATGCTTTTAACACAGAAAACAAGCTGTCACACTTGAGTGTGTAGCCCTTTGCAGTTAAACAGATGAAAAACACTTCAAAATAATAATTTAAAGTGCAAACAGTATAAGAATTCAAAACACAGTTCAAATAAGTAGCAAAGTTAATAAAAAATGGTCAGAATAATGCACCTAGCAAAAATAAGCAATAAAAAGCAAAAAAGAGGTACTTAATCCACTCAAAATCTCATTTTTTCTCTTTGCTGCTGTAGGACTCTGCAGGACACCCAGGCAGGCTCTTGCTGAGGTAAATACAAGTCCAACAAACACTCAAACATGTGTTTTTAAAAAGAAAGATGAAATGGATAAAAATAGCTCAAAATGGCCAATAAAACTACAGTTTCTGAGCTGAAACAACTCCTCCAGTGACAGATAGGGTGTTCCAAAGCTCACCACTCTCACCGAACAGAGAAGCTTCCCTCTATCTTAGAAAGGTCTAAGCAACACAGGAACTTACAAACAGCCCAGAATTCAGCAAAATCTGAAAACCAACTTTACTAGTTTTAGAAAGGTGGGAAATAAGTAGAGGGATAGGATTTTTTTTAAGTTAAAGCAAAAACAGGAATAAAAACACTTTTAACACAGAAAACAGGCTATCACACTTGAGTGTGCAGCCCTTTGCAGTTAAACAGATTAAAAACACTTAAAAATGATAATTTACATAAATAATAATTAAACTATTAATTCCCTAAATATATAGCTTTAATAAAAAGGACCAGCTGTTGTGATGGAATATTGATATCAGTCTCCTACCATTGCATTATGCTTTTAACCAATGAAAACTGCCATAGCCAGAATTACTCCTTCACGATACTGATAGTCTCAGGAGTCACTGGATAGATGCTTACGCTGTGGTTCTGAATAGCATAAAGTAGGTAATCAGATAATTAATTAATTATTATAATATATTCTTTCATATCACTGACAGGACTTGGCTTTCTAGTTCATATCCTGTTAGGATGCAAAGTTACTTCTAGAGATGAATTGTCCAGAACAACAGATCTCAGTGCTTACCTGAAATGGTAACAGGAGCTAATGGTGATGCAATAAAAGGCTATTTTGTATCTTTCAGGTATCTTAATACATAATTTCAGCATACCAGAGATGTGTGTGGGTAGTGGTAACTGAAAACATTGCCTATAAAACATTTTACATTTATATACTCATTTGTTTGTTTGTTTGTTTGGCTGGTTGTTTGTATATCACAAAGAAATGGATTTGAGTAGATGTGAATGATAGCAGCATGTTGAAATGTATTACTGTGGCCATTATTTCTTTCACTTCATAATTCTACATCTGAGGTGATCATCAAATGTGTGAGAGTAGAGAAGGAAGTCTTTGTGTAAAAAGGACAGTTAAATGATCATTAAAATGGAATATTGGTGAGATAAGTGAGTAGTTCTATAAGCAAGAAGATGAAATAAATTTCTCTTCCATTTTTTCACTTTCTTGTTTAACTATCATCAGAGTGTTCCACAGTAAGTGGCTATCTTGTTAGCACCCCCTGCATCTCCCATGTGGAGTGATATGCCACCCATTCTCTGGTAATCAAATATACCAAATCTGTGATTGCAGAATGAAAAGGAAAGGGCACATTCCCCAATAAGGTATTATAGGAATCTTGCATGCAAAATTACAGCCTTCTTATCAACCAAATTAAGTTGGCAAAAAAGCTGACAACTAAATCACACAAACACACACACACACACACACACACGTTTGTGTACTTACTTTATGTTGTAAGTGCAATTGGTTGAGATTCTCTGCATGGCCCATGTCTTATTGAATATTTTTGTTGTTGAGATATTGTGCGGTCATAGTTTGTTTAATTGCATAAAAAAGGTAAGATCACTATGCATGAGGTGTTTCCCTTGTAGGTGTTGTTGTGGCCATACATGTTGCAGTACTTTAATAAGAGTTTATAGCAATGTCTGCCACAAATTTTGATTCCACATGCACTTTTCTTGAAGTGTTTATGGCACTGTCAAATCTCAATGCCTGCATAAGATGTTACCTATCACCAGGTATATCTACACATGAGAAAGGGATATGAAAAGTAAAGAATATTAGACATGTCTTTAGAAGCCAAGAGATGAATCTCCTCATGTCACAAAACCAGCATTGTCACTGAACAGTGGATTGTATTATATGTTTCATGACAATGCTAGGTTTGTGAGATGAAGAATTGTTTTGTGCTGATCCATATCAGCATGTTGCTGATCCAGTTCAAGTACAAATGTTTGTGTTAATGGAAGATTTAAAGGTGAGAGTTGAGATATCAGTTGGCTTAGCTGTGCTTGTACTTAAAGTTGGCATTATTGAAATGTGTAGTAATGTTGCTATTAATTTACATTTCCAGAAGTCAATGCTTCAGGTTGAGAATCATTGTAGGAAAAATCCATACATAGGCTCTATTTCATGCATCATTTCATTGGCAGATATAAAAATGTCTATGTGTAGCCAAAAAGTAATTATTTTAGTTATGAGATTACTACTAACACTAAGAACAAATCTTTGCAATCTGATTTTTTATTAGCATTTTTAGAAACACAAATACAAAGACAAAACAATAATTCACACAATACAAATAGGTTGAAAACAGATGAGTGAAAAATATTCATACAATCCTGCTTAAGAACAGGTGCATTCAGTACTGATATAACAAAAATAAATATTTAGCTTCTTTAATCAAGTGAATAGGATACTAGCTGAATAAAAAAAAAAGAAAGTGTAGAAATGATTTGCTGAGAGGTATTTGTTTATGCAGGCATATGAAGGTATATCAGTACTCCTAAATCCTATTTGATTTAACTATATACAATATATACAAGCGGTTGTTATTAAGTGAAAGGGAATTAGTATAAGGAAGCTAGACTATATTGCCTGCACAAATGTAAGAAAAGATATTATAAAGAGTCACGATAATTTTAATCTGTCAAGGGTTCTGCTGGAGATAAATAATAAAGAGAAGAGGTATTTACAGATAATAGGAAGAGAAATGGAGAACAACCTAAGTAGGATATTGATTAAGAACTTCTAGTAGGTTATTCCAATATTTCTGAAAGCAACAACTTCTTTTTGATTGTAGTTTTTAGTTTACTTGCCAAAACATATTTAACAGCCATTGATTGGAAGTCCTTCCAGGATATTTTGGCTCTGTCTAGCCAGTTTAAGGTAATGCAAGTTTTGATTATCGCACACAATGTCACTATGATACATTAAATTTCAGGTTTAAATGAACCTGGGTAGATATTTAATAGTGCCATTTCCCAGGATAGAGTTGGCTTCATGTATCCCATTTTCTCCAGTCGTGCTCTTAAGGAGCACCAGAGTTTATACATGTTTTTACAGGACCAAAAAATGTGGAGTATATCTGCAACAGAACTGACAAGTTGGACAAAAAGGTGAACTGTTTGGGTTAATTTTATTTAGGAATGATGGAGTGTGATATGCGTTATTGTTTATCATGAACTGGGTATAAATTAGTTTTTTGAAAGGGGTTAACTTTATTGTAGCATCAATCGCATCGAGTTTTTGGCTAGGTGTAATTTCCTTGTTTTTTTCCATCCCAATATTTAGAGAATAATAACTTGTCTTGGTATTTTATTTTTATTACTAGATTATAGCCCTTGGAAAGCATTTTAGACCTTGATAGAAGTTGGGTTATTAGAGAATGATAAAGATGGTACTCTGTGGGGGTAGCAGACCTTATGTCATTGATCAAGGAAATTAGGTAAAATATTTGTTTAATTATTATATAGTATTTCTTATTCACTGCCAAAGAGGACATGATTTCATTAAATGGTAAGTCTTTAACTGAGTAGAAGCCCCAGACTGTACAGCTCCTAATGAGAGGGTAATTATCAAGATTTAGCATGCTGTTACCCAATTTAAGATTTGGATTAAGGTGAATTGGTTAGGCCATCGTTAGGGAGTGTCGCAAGCCAAGGGAAGTTATCAGTGATTGGAACCCATTTATGTTTTTTATTAATATAGGATGAATTTTATGCTCTTTAAGAGTTTTATTGTTAAGAAAGAGAATTGCTCTAGGATTGAGATTAGACGCTTTTATATGGGCATTGTACATTTTTGTCCATAAGGGGTTCCAGTCCTTGTTTGATTGTTGGAAGTTAGCAATGTGTATAATATGACTGGCATTAATTATATGGTAATGTGACAGAAATTCCAAAAGGGCCAATCCTCCTCTATCTTTGGGAAGTGTAAGTTGATTGTAGCTGATTCTAACATTTTTAGGGTGCCATGTAAACTTTCCTAGGGCAACATTTATTTTTGAAAAAAAAAAGTGTTCGGGATGTTTTGACTAAGAGCGAAGAAGAGGAAAAGAAGTTTGGGAAGAATATTCATTTTTATAATAGCTACTTTTGAGAGAAAAGAAAGATTCAAACTCTTCCATCTTGTGAGATCTTCAGTGATTTTAGTCCAAGTTTTGTACAAATTACACTTTATTATCTCTTGCTGGGGGTGAGCGAAGGTTATACCCAAATATTTTAGGGAATAGTTAACTTTGATTGATATTTCTGAAATGAAAAGTTCTTTGTGTCCGAGGGGGTTTAGTGGAAAGATTATTGATTTAATTGTTTGGGTTTATGGCATAATTTGAGATTTGCGAAAATTTGTCTATAGAGATTAGAATTTTTTCAAGTTCCATTGAGGGAAGTTCTAAATAGATGTTTAAATTGTCTGCAAAGGCAGTGTATTTCACTTGTATTTTATATAAGTAAATTGAATGGTGGAATGTTTTCTGACTTAAATTTAACAATAGAACTTCAAGATAAATATTAAAAAGATAGGGTGAGAGTGGACAACCCTGTCTTGTTCCATTTATAATCTGAATTGGCATGGAGTTTTTTTTGTTTATATTTAGGGAAGTGGAAGCTTTAGTGTAGAGGGTTTTAACCATTTTGATAAATTCGTCAGGGATGGAGAAGTATTTCAGGGTTTTAAAGAGGAACTTTAAGTTTACCCGGCCAAAAGCTTTTTGGGCATCAAAAGAAAGAGCATATTTGGGGGATTTGTCGAGATTTGTTATATATGTTATGGCTTCAGTGGTTAGAGTGTTGTCCCATACATGCCTATTGTTCATGAAACCAAGCTGGTCATGTGAAATAATATGTGGTAATACACTTTTTAGTCTATTTTCCAAGATAGAAGATAAAATCTTTATGTTGATGTTAATTAAGGCAATTGGACGGTAGTCATTTGTGCTAGTAATGTTGTCAGTAGATTTAGGTATAAAATGGTCTTAGAATTATTAAGCTATAGATCCGAGATGCTGAATTGAATAATGTAATTATAAACTTTAAGCAGAATGGAGGCAAGTATTTGCTTGAATGACTTGTAGAATTCTGACACCTAACCATCTGGACCTGGGGCTTTCCCTGGCTTCAGTTTGTTTATGGCCATTGAGATTTCATCTCTGGTTATAGGTGCCTTAAGTAAATTAAAGTGATTTTTACTTATTTTAGGAAAATGTAACTCATTTAGGAAAGAGTCTTGAAGGCCTGGTGATTCAAGTATATGGGGGCCATAAATTTCCTCATATACTTCCTGGAAGACCTGAATGTTTTCCTTATCTGTGAAATATGATCGACCCTTGAGGATAATATGATTTATTTTAGTAGGTGGGGGTCTGATATTTATAATCCTAGTGAGAATTTTCGAAGGCGTTTGCGCCAATTCAGCATACTTATGGATAAGTCTAGATTCCATAAGTGAGTATTGATTGAGGTGTAGTTCGTGAAGTTGCTTTTGAATGGTGGATCTTCGTTTCTCAATGTTGGGAGAGAGCTTAGTTTGGAGTTCTAATTCTATTTTTTTTTTAGTTCTGTTTCTAGTACCAAAGTACGGGAATTAGATTGTTTTTTAATTAGGGAGGATTTTTGAATAAGGGTACCCCTTAAAGTAGCTTTGGCAGCCACCCATTGAACATCTATAGGCATATCAGACATATCAAAAGAGGTAAATGTCTGGGACAGGAATTCTTGAATTTCTGTATGGATAATTATGTTGTTTAGGAGATTTGGATTAAGGGACCAATTTATAGGGATGGAATTCAAATGGTTATGTTTACAAGTATTTAAATGTAGATTCATTTTGGCATGATCAGAAATAGTTCTGGGGTCACTGCTATATATTATATCATAAGAGGCAAAAAATGTTGATATTAAAAAGAAGTCTATCCTGGGCCAGGATTTGTGGAAGGCAAAGAAGAATGTGCAGTTACTAATGTTAGGGACATTCCTAAAAAGTTCAAAAGGATCAAATAAGTTGCAGACTTCCATCATATCTCTTATAGTATTAGTAGTACTTAGAGGTTGTTTATTGGTTTTACAGGTTCTGTCTAAATCCGGTCTGATTGTAGTATTCCAGCCCCCCCCCCCCCCAGGATTATTAGATGATTGTTAAATTTTTCAACGAGCAAGATGATTTCATAAAGGAACAAAGACTGGTGTATACAGGGGCCATAGACATTTAATATAAGTATTTCTTTTTTGCATGACAGTATAGAGCAGGTTAGGTATCATCATCTCCCATTTGGGTCCCAACCAGAAGTTATAATTGATCCTTTGAAAGATTTTTTACTATTATTGCTACCCCCTTGGATACCGTGCTATCCCCAGCCATTACAATCTGTTTTATCCATTTCTTTTTAACATAGTTTGACCATTGAGCCGTAGTCATGTGCGTTTCCTGGATAAGAGTAATATCAAATGAAGATTTTTGGATTAGATGTAAAACTAAATTTGTTTTTTATTATTTTGCAACCCTTTTATATTCCATGAGTCTATCAATAGCATTTATCCAAGTAACTAATAAGATGATGGTTTGATATTTTTACTATTTAAAGTAAAAAGAGTTAACGGGCAAATGTGTTGCAACTTAAGAATAAATAGGCAAATAGAGTGAAGGTGAAAAGAATTGTTTCTCTTAAATGAAAAATGATTAGGAGGAGAATAGAGTAAAGTGACAGTCGCCTCTCTCAGATCACTTCCTGTGCTTAATCACATTCTAGAAATATCTGAAAGAGATAGGAAGAAGACTCTACTTACAAAATTAACTACTTTACAAAAAATTCTTAACATTCCAAAATCCAGCTTACTACACACACACGTGCTTCTTGCTCTAATGTAACAGTATTAAAAAAAAAAAAACAGAACTTTTTGACATTTAGTAAACATCAGCACATATTGTTTGGTACTAACAGGGTTTTACTTAACAATATAATAGATCTTGATCATGCTTATCCTCATATGACCATACAGCAAATTCACCCTATAGTACCTATCCTGTATGATTACAGCTCTGACCCAAAGATGACTTTATTAGGAATTAACCTCTGAATTAGGGAAATTAATAGTGCCTTCAACTGGCAAGACATATTTGAGGCTCCTTTTCACTTATCATTATCAGATGGAGTTTTAGACCCGTGCTTCCTAAAGTGTATGAGGAGGCCTGGTTCCCAGCAAGGTCTAATAATTGGAACCAAACAAATATTATACGACCAAATTTAACTACTTTGAACAATAAACTATGAAAAGATAAACAGCCAATGGTGTCATGCCTTTTTCTGTCTAAATGAAGTATAAATATTATTAGATAGGATATACATTAGGCCATTTAAAAATATATAATAAACTTTACATTTCTCCAAAGGCCAGAAAATCTATATATGCAAAACCACAGACATATATATGAACACAGAGAGTCAAATTCACACATGTAGATGAAGTGATTTGTTAACATAGTAATCCTAAAACAATAATAGTCTACCACATAACAGCTATAGGGTGACGAAAAGAATTAAAACATTTGTCTATTTACTAACTCTAAGTCAAGAGACTACAGATGAGTGTAATGCATCAACAAAACTGCAGAAGAGTATTGATTAAAGACAAGAATAACCTACTCACTACTCTATAGATGTGAACATCTCATAATGTCCCTTACCCCTGCCATTTTGTTTCACAACCAAATATAACACATACACTCATCACAACTCTCTGGGAATGCATATAAAGTTTTTCCAATCCCTATAACAATTAACAAGATGAAGAAGCGTTGTTAACTATCCAGCATATAGGGCTAGAGAATCATGATATCTGTTACTTACACAATCCTGATCTGTACCCAAGTAACAATGATAAAAATTAATTTGTAATACCACACCCACACTCTCACACACACACACCCACACACACCCACACACACACACACACACACACACACACACACATACACACACACACACAGACACAGACACCTACACACACACAGACACAGACACCTACACACATACACCTGCACACACACAGTTTCCTAAAACAACCTATAAGATAGAAATATGTATACAATTTTTAGACCAGTGTGTTAATAATAGAGTCTGAAGTTTGTCACTTTGATTATACACCTTTGAAAAGGACAAAACCCAGAAGGAATTTGGCAATTAAGATCATAATTGGAAAGTGTGTATGTGCACTTATCTCTATTAACTAGTATGGGTGCTACAATAATTCTTGTACATTAAATTGGGAAACTGTAATGCTTAAAAGTATCGGTAGTGGTCTGCTACAATCCTAGTAACAATTTCACAGAGTACATGGTATTTATGAATATTGCAGCTATTTATTCCATTTGACTGTTTTGTGTGCATGTGTGTGCATGCACGCGTGCGCACACATGCATCATATGTATAATTCTCTGTGACACACAATATCCGTAATTTACATAGTGTCACATTTATTTTTAATTTTTTCACAAATTATCCTTATATTTAGAGTCTTTCCTATGCACTCTTTCAAACTATTAGACCATACTATGTGTCTCGTGCTCTGCTTCGCAAACCACTGTCTTAGGATTCATGTCAAAAGTCTTTCTATCTAAAGAAACTAGGCAAGACAGCAAAATGCTACAAGTATAGTGCATATGTTGTAAGTATACCTTATTGCACTTTGTTGTTACAAATGTAAGATTAAATTCTAGACTTGTTATGTAAAGATGTCTATGACTATATTATGTCATTTAGCTCCCTTTCTCAGACTGACGCTCCCCTATAAACCATAGGTAGAGAAAATTACAGCCTATACGAACGTTTTTACAACAAATCGCTTCATCCTCTACAGGGAATCAGATTTACATTTTACCATATGTTTGAAAACCATCCATTATTGTATTTTATAAAAACAACTTTTAAAAACTGTTTATAATGCAAATGTTAGTATAAAGAGTAGTAGACTACCTAGTTATGGATCTGTGTTTTACAGTTTTTGATAATGTAACATTTCAGTAATGCTTTGTTGCAGAAATCCACAATACTGTCAAACAATAAGTTGTTATTCATATAAAGTCTAAATATGTTTTTTTTAATTCTGACCTATTAGCTAACAGAAAGCTTAACAGCAACCTTACTGAACATTTTGTAATAACAGTTGCCTGACATACTTTCCAAATAAAAACCACAGGTATTAAAGCCTTAAAAAATTGCAGATACTACCACAAACCATGAATTCGTTAACATGACAATCAAACACAAAATTTTTAAATTTTTTTTACTTATTTTACATTTGTTGACCGGGCTAATCTAACTGGATACAGGTCCATTTTCAGTAGAGGCCCGGGAGGATAAGCTCCACTTTAAACTAAATAAATCAAGACAAACAAACAAAAGTCCATGCAATATATAAAGTACATATACTTGAAGAATTTCTTCATCAACTTGAGTTATACAGTACTAAAAATATACAGATTGTGACTACTGAGTTCAATAAGGTAAAATACAGTATTATTACCAAGGGAAAGAGATAGATATTCAACATTAGTATATTGGTTATGAATGTGCTTTTATAAAGATGTAAATTGGTTATGAAAAAGTGTATAACACTGAGAAGTGAGAGAATTATTGAATGTATGTACATGAAGAAGTAATATGTTATATAAACTGTGTTTGCAGCTTCATTTAGTTCGATGCTCACCATTCCTGTCAAAAACAGACCATTATTTTATTAAATACAAAATGTGATATTAACTTGTCAATAGTTGTCTTGCAAGCTTTTCAAAGCTTTCCTTAATGAATAAATACTCGTTCTAACCTTTCCGATCTTCAGTACAGTCTCTTATGAAGTGTTTGTAGCTGCCTGTAGCCTTCTTTAGCTCCATAAGTATTTAGCTGAATTTCTTTTCCATTCTTACCAGGACTCGGAATTTCCTGCTTCTCAGTTAAATGAAGAAAAGCGGAAGTCTCGATTTTGAGGTGGCGCTCATTTGTTTCTCATGAAACCTGCGCATTTGAAGAGGGAAGAAGATTCCAGTGGGACCAGACAACCTGCTGCACATGGAGGCCATGAGCAACAGTTAGATCACCCAGAAAACTTGGCCTACCCTTACGAGTGTCGAGACAGGAGCCTGGAAATGGCCTCAGGATACGGAACACATTTAAAGGCAAGGAAAAGATGTCCTGGTGAGATTAATCATACGATCGGTTAGAATAAGAGCTGAGATTTCTTACATTTGTTATTTGGACAGGTTCACATCGCTTGTATGGTAAAGGAGCTTATATGCACTTTTCTTTTTTTTTTTTGAGAAATATATGTTTGCTTGAGCTTTCATATTAAGAAAGTTGTTGTTGTTGTAAATAAGAGGCATACAGAAGAAATTGTTTGATGTAATTTAAGAGGATGTCAGAGTTTCACCAAAAGCCTTAATAAATGTAGCTTTCGCTTCTTGTTGGTTTTTTTATAGAGTACATTACGCTTCTGTACTGAAATGATAGAATGGCAGGGTACTTCATCTGGAACTTGATGGATTTGTTAATTAAAAACTTGCAGTAGGGCGAGAGGGTTTGTCTTTCTTGTTTAATAGGGAATGGCAAGTCCTGAGAAAAGGTAATTTTTGAGCCTCTCCAGAGCATGAACTTCTTAGATTTAGCAGCCTGAAGGATTGACTGTGCATGGGAGGCATTAAGTAGCCTTGTATAAATTTATCTAGGCATATCCATTGCTTGAGCTTTTTTCAATACCCTATGGATACTTTCGATTGAAAATGTTTGTACAAGATCTTTGTTGTTTCCTAAGCAATAGAGGGCAGTTGTGATTGTTCAAACTTCTCCGGCACACCTCTGATCAGCACATTATTACGCCTTGTTCTAGCCTCCTGATCAATTATTTTTTGCTGCATTTCTTTTATCAGAGCTTCATTTCTGGAAGTATTTTTTTGAAGTTTCTGAATTCCGATTTCATTCTCCAATATTTTTGCATCATTTTGATCTAATCTGGTAATGATTTGTTCCAGGTTGTTGCCAAAAAAGGGTTAACTTTGAAGAAAAGGTTTGCATTTCAGACTGAAGTGGAGATAGTGCTGCCTTGAGCTCTTCAATTGTAAAGGGATGCTCACCCTTATTTTTTTGAGGATGCTTGGTAGTCTCAGACTGTGATTTGGCTGTTTTCTGCCTTTTGGTAGACGTTTCCTTCTCTGGGGATAAAATTAGTTAAAGTCTAGTTTTTGAAGATTGTGCTTCCATTGGATCCATCTTGAGAAGATTTTTATTGCATCCTCTTTTTTCTTTATTTTCCTTTATTTGTTTGTGCTTCTGTAGATTCTTTGTATTGCTGTCCGGCCTAGACACATGTGGCTGAGAGTACTAATACCCCTTTGCATGAAGAGAGGATGAATCAGCTTTTCCAATCCACAATTTCACCAAATTTTTTTGGTCGGTAGGTAGATTATATACAGTTTTGTTTGGTAAAACCCTTTTTTTGATTATTTTATGATGTGGTGACAGGTGATTCAAGTAGATTATCTGATAGTGTTAAGAGCACACAGAAGACAGTGCTTCCTAGTCATTAGCCATTTTGGAATCTAACGCTAAGAACAATTCTGTTTTGTTTCACTCACCCAAATATGGCAAACTTGTGTTCTAGCATGGTATGTTTGTTGGATGGGGCTTACCTAAGTAAGTTGGGTCACTTTAGTCAAGCATGCACTTTTCGTGGTTCATGATTATGCAGGGGATTGAAAGAGTTTCCATTTGTATATATATTGATTGAAAATTCTACAGAGCTTATAATCTTATATGGTCATTTTTTGAGTGCTATACCACTGTGAGGGTAAACAGCTGTAGTTTGTTTCTTCCTTACAATCTTTGCACTGTCAGCATTATGGAATATTTATTGGAGCATGCCAGATGTGAAATTCACGGCCTGCCTTTTCTATTTTTCAGAGAATATCTGGAGAAAATTTTAAGCTGTTTTTTCCCCATTTTACACAGAATATCTAGCAAAATATTCAAGTCATTTGTTTAATGCCTTTCTATTATTCATCCATTATATATTAATCTTTATGTAAGCACTACTGTAAGGGGAAATCTCTTTTGCTTATGAGATATTCAGTATGAAGATTCTGCCTGATGCAGTTCCATTATTATCTTATTTTGAATAATTCTGAATTTTTGGTAGATGCAGAAACATGACTACTCATAGATATTATGCTACACAATTGCTCCCCTTGTTTCTGCCTTCAGTTTCTAGCATTGTTGTGCTAAATGAGTTCAGGTTATCCTATTTTCAGAATGCTGCGTTAGGATGGTATTAATGGCATTTGACTTTTCAGACTTCGCATTCTACAAAAATACACATCAGTGAAAAAAATATTGTTCTAGGAACTTTCTAAATAAATACAACCAATATTTAAAATCTATCCTAAGTTTTTGGCCTTTGGTCCCTTGCTTTGTGCTTAATACTTATGTGAAGAGGTTATTAGGTATTTTTTTTAATCACAGTCAGATAAGGTGTACATAAACTAGTTACTGTAAGTGCTGGGTGAAGGTAGGAGCTCTTTTGGATGGAAATACCTTATTCTGTGGTAGTTTGCTCAGCTGAACACCTGGTTTTGCAGGATAACTGTACATTTTTCTGAAGTAAGTCAGAATATCCAGGTCTACTGTTTATGGTAAATAAAGATGAATTACTTAGCTTTGACTGTCAATGATTTTGCAGGATGCCCAAATTTGAAGGAAATTTTATGCTGGTTCTCAAAAGCATTTTTATTTCTAACAAATCATTACAGATTAAGATAGGAAGAGAAGGTTCAGGTTCCTGAAGGAATATAAAAGGAGTACAGTTTCTCATAGGACTGATTGAAGAAACACTACAACTACAGCTACTCACTTTGCCTTGACTAAAAACTTGGTGAGACAAAGGATGACCTAACAGCATGGAGGAGACAGAGAAAAGTGGATACTGGTGCAATTATACCTGTTATTGTTTTATAAAAATTGCAGAGTACAGAAATAGTTGGGCATGCTTTTGAAGGATTTAAACTGAGTAAAATCTCCTCCACTCATTGTAGTTGATATACATTAGAGCATGTTGTACCAATTGTTAAAGATGATGCAAAATGCAATATGTATCACTATTTCACTGCATAGATGACTTTGATGCATAAAGTAAGAGCCACTTGCTCAGCAGATCCTGCCCAGGTGTCCTGCAGAGACCTACAATGCCAGAGAGACAAAAGGAGAGACTTTGGAGTATTTAAGTACCATTTTTTTTTGTTGCTTATTGCTATTTCCACCTAAACGCTCATTTTCTGGCATTTATTGCTTCTCACAATGCTGATTTAATAACAAAATTGCAATTATTTGTGTCTGCACATTATAGCTCATTTTTTGTTGTAAATTGTATTTTTAACTGTTAACTTTAACTTCCCACTCAAGTGCGACAGCCATTACTGTACTATAAAAGTGGTTTTGCATTTGTTTCTACTGTCTTCTTGAAAAAAAAATCTTGCTATTTTCCTGCCTTACTAAGTTAGAAAAGTATAGTTTCAGATACCTGCTCGTACCTGGACTGTGCTTAAGCTTTTGTGTTTGGACATACCTTACTTGGGCAAAAAGGAAGTTTCTTTGTTCACCAGTGTGACTGGGGAGCTCTGACCAGCCTACCTGCCCTTGGAGGAGTAGTTTCTGCCCATAAACTGTAGTTTTAGTTGCCATTTTGGGCTAATTTCTATCTCTTTAATCTTTCTGATATAAAAAATGCATTTGAGCGTTTTTTTGTGTTTGTATAAGCTCAGCAGATCCTGCCCAGGTGTCCTGCAGAGACCTACAAGGCTAGAGAGACAAAAGGAGAGACGTTGGAGTGTTTAAGTACCATTTTTTTGTTTTTTCTTGTTGCTTATTGCTATTTCTGGCTAAACGCTCAGTTTATAATGCTTATTGCTTCTCAGAACACTCATTTTAAACTGAAATTGCATTTATTTGTGCCTGTACTTTAAAACTCATTTTTGTTGTAAATTGTATTTTTAACTGTTACTGGCTTCCCACTCAAGTATGACAGTCATTACTGCACTACAAAAGTATTTTTGCATTTGTTTCTACTGTCTTCTTGAAAAAAAAACAAAAAAAAATGTTGCTATTTTCCCGCCTTACTAACCTAGAAAAAGTCCAGTTTCAGATGCCTGCTGATACGTGGACTGTGTTTAAGCTTCTGTGTTTGGTCGTACCTTACCTGGGCAAAAAGGAAGTTTCCTTGTTCACCAGTGAGAGTGGGGAGCTCTGAACAGCCTACCCGCAATTGGTGGAGTGGTTTCTGCCCTGAAACTATATTTTTATTGACCATTTTGGGCTAGTTTCTATCTCTTTAATCTTTCTGATATAAAAACTGCATTTGCGCGGTTCTTGTGTTTGTGTAAGCTCAGCAGATACTGCCCAGGTGTCCTGCAGAGACATACAATGCCAGAGAGACAAAAAGAGAGACTTTGGAGTGTTTAAGTACCATTGTTATAATTTTTCTTGTTGCTTATTGCTATTACTGCCTAAACACATGTTTTCTGGTATTTATTGCTTCTCAGAAT
Organism: Protopterus annectens; assembly: GCF_019279795.1. NCBI lineage: Eukaryota > Metazoa > Chordata > Ceratodontiformes > Protopteridae > Protopterus > Protopterus annectens. The sequence goes on along the minus strand of NC_056735.1, from coordinate 1,949,402,760 downwards.
GCTCATTTTATACTGAAATTGCATTTATTTGTGCCTGCACTAAAAACTCGTTTTTTGTTGTAAAGTGTATTTTTAACTGTTACTGGCTTCCGACTCAAGTACAACAGCCATTACTTCACTATAAAAGTGTTTTTACATTTGTTTCTACTGTCTTCTTGAAAAAAAAAACAAAAAAATCAAAAAAATCTTGCTATTTCCCTGCCTTTCTAAGCTAGAAAAGTCCAGTTTCAGATAGCTGCTGATACCTGAACTATTTCTAAACTTCTGTGTTTAGCCATACCTTACTTGGGCAAAAAGGAAGTTTGTTTGTTCTCCAGTGAGAGTGGGGAACTCTGAACAGCCTAACTGCCCTTGGAGGAGTGGTTTCTGCCAAGAAACTGTTGTTGTATTGGCCATTTTGGGATAATTTCTATCTCTTTAATCTTTCTGATATAAAAAATGCATTTGCACAGTTTTTGTGTTTGTATAAGCTGAGCAGATACTGCCCAGGTGTCCTGCAGAGACATACAATGCCAGAGAGACAAAAAGAGAGGCTTTGGAGTGTTTAAGTACCATTGTTTTAGTTTTTCTTGTTGCTTATTGCTATTACTGCCTAAACGTATGTTTTCTGGTATTTATTGCTTCTCATAACACTCATTTTATACTGAAATTGCATTTATTTGTGCCTGCACTTTAAAACTCGTTTTTTGTTGTAAAGTGCATTTTTGACTGTTACTGGCTTCCCACTCAAGTGCAACAGCCATTACTTCACTATAAAAGTGTTTTTTGGATTTTTTTCCACTGTCTTCTTGAAAAAAAAAATCTTGCTATTTTCTTGCCTTACTAAGCTAGAAAATTCCAGTTTCAGCTATCTGCTGATACCTGGACTGTGTTTAAGCTTCTGTGTTTGGCCATGCCTTACTTTGGAAAAAAAGGAAGTTTATTTGCTCACCAGTGAGAGTGGGGAGCTCTGACTAGTCTAACTGCCCTTGGAGGAGTGGTTTCTGCCCAGAAACCTTTTTTATTGGCCATTTTGGGCTAATTTCTATCTCTTTAATCTTTCTTATATAAAAAAAATGCATTTGTGCATTTTTTGTGTTTGTATAAGCTGAGCAGATCCTGCCCAGGTGTCCTGCAGAGACCTACTATGGCAGTGAGACAAAAGGAGAGACTTTGGAGTGTTTAAGTACCATTTTTTTTTTCTTGTTGCTTATTGCTATTTCCACCTAAACACTCATTTTCTGGCATTTATTGCTTCGCTCCTTTTACACTGAAATTGCACTTATTTGTGCATGCACTTTAAAACTCATTTTTTTTGTAAATTGCATTTTTAACTATTACTGGCTTCCCACTCAAGTGCGACAGCAATTACTGCACTATAAAAGAATGTTTGCATTTGTTTCTTCTCTTTTCTTGAAAAAAAACAAATAATCAAAACAATCTTGCTATTTTCCTGACTTACTAAGCTAGAAAAGTCATGTTTCAGATACCTGCTGATACCTGGACTGTGTTTAAGCTTCTATATTAGGCCATACCTTACTTGGGCAAACAGGAAGTTTCTTTGTTCACCAGTGAGAGCGAGGAGCTCTGAACAGCCTCCCTACCCTTGGAGGAGTGGTTTCTGCCCAGAAACTGTAGTTTTATTGGCCATTTTTGGCTAATTTCTATCTCTTTAATCTTTCTGATATAAAAAATGCATTTGTGCAGTTTTTGTGTTTGTATAAGCTCAGCAGATCCTGCCCAGGTGTCCTGCAGAGACATACAATGCCATAGAGACAAAAGGAGAGACTTTGGAGTGTTTAAGTACCATAGTTTTCATTTTTCTTGTTACTTTTTGCTATTTCTGCCTAAACGCATGTTTTCTGGTGTTTATTGCTTCTCAGAACGCTCATTTTATACTGAAATTGCATTTATTTGTGCCTGGACTTTAAAACTCGTTTTTGTTGTACATTGTATTTTTAATTGTTACTGGCTTCCTACTCAAGTGCAACAGCCATTACTTCACTGTAAACGTGCTTTTGCATTTGTTTCCTCTGCCTTCTTGAAAAAAAAAAAAAAAACTCTTGCTATTTTCCTGCCTTACTGATGGACAGGATGGCAGATGAGATCAGACAGGAGGCCCCGTGGACTATGATGCTTGCAGATGACATTGTTATCTGTAGTGAGAGTAGGAATCAGGTTTAGGAGAATCTGGAGAGGTGGAGATATGCTCTAGAGAGCAGAGGAATGAAGGTCAGCAGGGCTATGACAGAATATATGTGTGTAAATGAGAGGGAGGGTAGAGGAATGGTGAGGATGCAGGGAGTAGTGTTGGTAAAGGTGGACAAGTTTAAGTACTTGGGATCAACAGTTCAGAGTAATGGTGAATGTGGAACAGAGGTGAAGAAGAGAGTACAGGCAGGGTGAAATGGGTGGAGAAGAGTGTCAGGAGTGATTTGTGACAGACATGTACCAGTAAGAGTGAAAGGGAAGATCTACAAGAGGGTAGTGAGACCAGCTATGTTATATGGGTTGGAGACAGTGGCGTTGACAAAAAGGCAGGAGTCAGAGCTGAATGTGGCAGAGTTAAAGTTGTTACGATTTGCACTCGGTGTGACTAGGATGGATAGGATTAGGAATCAGTATATTAGAGGGTCAGCTCATGTTTGACAGTTTGGAGACAAAGCAAGAGAGACGAGATTGCGTTGGTTTGGACATGTGCTGAGGAGGGATGATGGGTATATTGGGAAAAAGATGCTAAGGATGGAGCTGCCAGGTAAGAGGAAAAGAGGAAGGCCTAAGATAAGGTTTATGGTTGTGGTGAGAGAGGACATGCAGGCGGTGGGTGTGACAGAGCAAGATGCAGATGATAGGAAGAAATGGAAAGAGATGATCCACTGTGGCGACCCCTAACGGGAAAAGCCGAAAGATGATGATGATGATGACTAAGCTAGAAAAGTCCAGTTTCAGATACCTGCTGATACCTGAATTATGACTAAGCTTCTGCGTTTGGCCATACCTTACCTGGGCAAAAAGGAAGTTTGTTTCTTCACCAGTGAGAGTGGGTAGCTCTGAACAGCCTACGTGCCCTTGGAGGAGTGGTTTCTGCCCAGAAACTGTAGTTTTATTTGCCTAATTTCTTTCTCTTTAAACTTTCTGATATAAAATCAGCATTTGCACATTTTTGTGTGTTTGTATAAGCTCAGCTGATCCTGCCCAGGTGTCCTGCACAGACCTACAATGCCAGAGAGACAAAAGGAGATACTTTGGAGTATTTAAGTACCATTGTTTTGGTTTTTCTTGTTGATTATTGCTCTTTCTGCCTAAATGCATGTTTTCTGGTGTTTATTGCTTCTCAGAAATCTCATTTTATACTGAAATTGCATTTATTTGTTCCTGCACTTTAAAACTCGTTTTAGCTGTAAATTGCATTTTTAACTGTTACTGAAGTCCAACAGCCATTACTGCACTATAAAAGTGTTTTTCCATTTGTTTCCAATGTCTTCTTGAAAAAAAAAACAAAAAAACAAAAAAAAACTTGCGATTTTCCCACCTTACTAAGCTAGAAATGTCCGGTTTCAGATACCTGCTGATACATGGACTGTGTTTAAGCTACTGTGTTTGGCCATACCTTATTTGGGCAAAAATGATGTTTCTTTGTTTACCAGTGAGAGTGGGGTGCTCTGAACAGCCTACCTGCCCTTGGAATAGTGGTTTCTGCCAAGAATCTGTAGTTTTATTGGCCATTTTGGGCTAATTTCTATCTCTTTAATCTTTTTGATATATAAAAATGCATTTGCACGGTTTTTGTGTTTGTATAAGCTCAGCAGATCCTGCGCAGGTGTCCTGCAGAAACCTACAATGCCAGAGATACAAAAGGAGAGACTTTGGAGTATTTAAGTACCATTATTTTGTTTTTTCTTTTTGCTTATTGCTATTTCTGCCTAAACGCTCGTTTTCTGGCATTTATTGCTTCTCAGAACACTCATTTTACACTGATATTGCATTTATTTGTGCCTGTACTTTAAAACTAATTTGTTGTTGTAAATTGTATTTTTAACTGTTACTGGCTTCCCACTCAAGTGTGACAGTAATTACTGCACTATTAAAGTGTTTTTGCATTTTTTTTCTACTGTCTTCTTGAAAAAAAACAAAAACAACAAAAAACTTGCTATTTTCCTGCCTTACTAAGCTAGAAAAGTCCAGTTTCAGATACCTGCCGATACCTGGACTGTGTTTAAGCTTCTGTATTAGACCATACCTTACTTGGGCAAACAGGAAGTTTCTTTGTTCACCAGTGAGAGTGAGGAGCGCTGACCAGCCTCCCTGCCCTTGGAGGAGTGGTTTCTGTCCAGAAACAGTAGTTTTATTGGCCATTTTTGGCTAAGTTCTATCTCTTTAATCTTTCTGATATAAAAAATGCATTTGCGCAGTTTTTGTGTTTGTATAAGTTCAGCAGATCCTGCCCAGGTGTCCTGCATAGACCTACAATGCCAGAGAGACAAAATGAGAGACATTGGAGTATTTAAGTTCCATTTTTTTGGCTTTTCTTGTTACTTATTGCTATTTCCACCAAAGCACTCATTTTCTGGTGTTTATTGCTTCTCAGAATGCTCATTTTACACTGAAATTGCATTTATTTGCGCCTCCACTTTAAAACTCATTTTTTGTAGTAAATTGAATTTTTAATTGTTACTGGCTTCACACTCAAGTGCGGTAGCCATTAATGCACTATAAAAGTGTTTTTGCATTTGTTTCTACTGTCTTCTTGAAAACAAAAACAAAAATAGCTTGCTATTTTCCTGCCTTACTAAGCTAGAAAAGTCCAGTTTCAGATACCTGCTGATACCTGGACTGTGTTTAAGCTTCTGTGTTTGGCCATACCTTACTTTGGCAAAAAGGAAGGTTCTTTGTTCACCAGTGAGAGTGGGGAGCTCTGATCAGCCTACCTGACCTTGGAGGAGTAGTTTCTGCCCAGAAATTTTAGTTTTATTGGCCACTTTGGGCTAATTTCTATCTCTTTAATCTTTCTGATATAAAAACGGCATTTGCGCAGTTTCTGTGTTTGTATAAGCTCAGCATATCCTACCCAGGTGTCCTGCGGAGACCTACAACACCAGAGAGACAATAGGAGAGACTTTGGAGTGTTTAAGTGCCATTTTTTGTTTTTTCTTGTTGCTTATTGCTATTTCCACATAAACGCTGATTTCCTGGTGGTTATTGCTTTTCAATACGCTCCTTTTACACTGAAATTGCATTTATTTGTGCCTGCACTTTAAAACTCATTTTTTTTTTTTTTATAAATTGCATTTTTAACTGTTACTGGTTTCCCACTCAAGTGTGAAAGCCATTACTACACTATAAAAGTGTTTTTGCATTTGTTTCCACTGTCTTCTTAAAAAAAAATCTTGCTATTTTCCACCTTACTAAGCTTGAAAAGTCCAGTTTCAGATACCTGCTGATACCTGGACTGTGTTTAAGCTTCTGTGTCTGGCCATACCTTACTTGGGCAAAAAGGAAGTTTCTTTGTTCACCAGTGAGAGTCGGTAGCTCTGAACAGCCTACCTTCCCTTGGAGGAGTGGTTTCTGCCCAGGAACTGTAGTTTTATTGGCCTAATTTCTTTCTCTTTAAACTTTCTGATATAAAAACAGCATTTGCGCATTTTTTTTTTTGTGTTTGTATAAGCTCAGCTGATCCTGCCCAGGTGTCTTGCATAGACCTACAATGCCAGAGAGACAAAAGGAGACACTTTGGAGTATTTAAGTACCATTGTTTTGGTTTTTCTTGTTGATTATTGCTCTTTCTGCCTAAACCCAGGTTTTCTGGTGTTTATTGCTTCTCAGAAATCTCGTTTTATACTGAAATTGCATTTATTTGTGCCTACACTTGAAAACTCGTTTTTTGCTGTAAATTGCATTGTTAACTGTTACTGAAGCGCAACAGCCATTACTGCACTATAAAAGTGTTTTTCCATTTGTTTCCAATATCTTCTTGAAAAAAACAAACAAACAAAAAAAAAAATCTTGCTATTTTCCCGCCTTACTAAGCTAGAAAAGTCCAGTTTCAGATACCTGCTGATACATGGACTGTGTTTGGCCTACCTTATTTGGGCAAAAAGGAAGTTTCTTTGTTTACCAGTGAAAGTGGGGTGCTCTGAACAGCCTACCTGCCCTTGAAAGAGTGGTTTCTGCCAAGAAACTGTAGTTTTATTGGCAATTTTGGGCTAATTTCTATCTCTTTAATCTTTCTGATATAAAAAAATGCATTTGCATGTTTTTTTTGTTTGTATAAGCTCAACAGATCCTGCCCAGGTTTCCTGCAGAAACCTACAATGCCAGAGATACAAAAGGCGAGACTTTGGAGTATTTAAGTACCATTATTTTGTTTTTTCTTTATGCTTATTGCTATTTCTGCCTAAATGCTTGTTTTCTGGCATTTATTGCTTCTCAGAACACTCATTTTACACTGAAATTGCATTTATTTGTGCCTGCACTTTAAAACTCATGTTTTGTTTTAAATTGTATTTTTAACTGTTACTGGCTTCCCACTCAAGTGTGACAGTCATTACTGCACTATAAAAGTGTTTTTGCATTTTTTTTCTACTGTCTTCTTGAAAAAAAAAAAAAAAAAAACTTGCTATTTTCCTGCCTTACTAAGGTAGAAAAGTCCAGTTTTAGATACCTACAGATACCTGGACTGTGTTTTAGCTTCTGTATTAGACCATACCTTACTTGGGCAAACAGGAAGTTTCTTTGTTCACCAGTGAGAGTGAGAAGCACTGAACAGCCTCCCTGCCCTTGAAAGAGTGGTTTCTGCCAAGAAACTGTAGTTTTATTGGCCATTTTTGGCTAATTTCTCTTTAATCTTTCTGATATAAAAAATGCATTTGCATGGTTTTTGTGTTTGTATAAGCTCAGCAGATCCTGCCCAGGTGTCCTGCAGAAACCTACAATGCCAGAGATACAAAATGAGAGACTTTGGAGTATTTAAGTACCACTATTTTGTTTTTTTCTTTTTGCTTATTGCTATTTCTGCCTAAACGCTCGTTTTCTGGTGTTTATTGTTTCTCAGAACACTCATTTTACACTGAAATTGCATTTATTTGTGCCTGCACTTTAAAACTCATTTTTTGTTGTAAATTGTATTTTTAACTGTTACTGGCTTCCCACTCAAGTGTGACAGTCATTACTGCACTATAAAAGTGTTTTTGCATTTTTTTCTACTGTCTTCTTGAAAAAAAAAAAAAAAATCAAAAAACTTGCTATTTTCCTGCCTTACTAAGCTAGAGAAGTCCAGTTTCAGATACCTGCTGATACCTGGACTGTGTTTAAGCTTCTGTGTTTGGCCATACCTTAATTTGGCAAAAAGGAAGCTTCTTTGTTCATCAGTGATCAAATAAGAAAAAACCTCCAGAAGGATACTGCTGTCGTGTAAAAGGTCTTTATTAAAACCAAGACAAAAGTTAAAATCCAAAAACAGATAGAGAAGGTGTTAGCGCTTTCGGGTGTTACCCTTCATCAGACAAAGTATAATCATCCTAGGACTATATTTAAAACAAAACTAAGCCAATCAAAATCAGTAAAAAACCCACCTATTTCTAAGGGCGGGTTTCATAGGTACAACATCATTTAGACCCGGCCATCTATGAGCCATAAGTTCAATGATCCAACTAGACTCAGCAAGTTCTGTTTGTAGTTTTATATCCCCCCTCTCTTATTCAGTATGATGTTGACTATAGCCCTAAACGTGAAAACATGTGTGGGAAACTCACTAATATGCCTAAATAGGGCATTGTGAACATCACCATTTCTGATGGCTGATAAATGCTGTAACAATCTCACCTTGAACATATTATTAGTCTTGCCCACATAAAAACATGGGCAAGAACTACACTCAGCCAGGTACACAATGTTCTTTGTCCTACAAGTTGCCCTAGCTTTCAATTCTATGGTCCTACCTGTAGTGCGATGCTTAAACAGCGTACCCCTGTTGAGGTGAGGGCAAGCTTTACAAGCTCCACAGGGTGCGCTACCAACTTGTTTTGTAAAAGCCCTTTCAGGCATAGTGCGTTCCCTACACAAGATGTCCTTTAAATTTTTGTTTTTCCTATAGCCAAAAATAGGGGCCAGACCTACAATATCTTTAACCTTATCATCGCTGATCAGGACATTCCAATTCCTCTTTACTATGTTGGTGATGTCCTGTATGTTACTACTGTAGGTGAAGGTCATTTTGAGGGGATGTCCTTCTATTCTACCCACTTTCGCCACTGATTTACTAGAATGTAGCCATGGTTTATAGTCAGTGCCCCTTTTAGCTTTACTGGTAGAAATGGTCCTATCCACCATCTGTTCCTGATATCCCCTATCCTGTAGGAAGCTTTTTAACCTATTAGTTTCCCCTTCAAAACTAGATTCATCAGTGCAAATCCTCGATATTCTGCTCACCTGTCCCTTAATAACAGCTGGGAAAGTAAATCGAGGATGCATGCTGTCAAAAGTTAACAGCGTGTTCTTCCAGCAATCCTTCCTATACAAACCTGTGGTGAATCCAGTATTGGTTTGTGTAATTAGGACATCTAAAAAATCAAGTCTTTCGCGGGAGGCAACCTTAGTGAATCTAAAAAATGAAGTGGTGGAGTTAAGGTATTCCACAAAACAATCCATTGATTTTTCATCCCCTGTCCACAGGATAAAAACATCATCCACATAGCGTTTGTACAGCCTGACAAATGGCCACCATTGGGGATGATTATAAATATAATGACTCTCCCAATGTGAGAGAACAAGGTTGGCATAGGTGTTAGCACAGGGTGTGCCCATCGCTACACCCTGTGCTTGTTGGTATAACTGGTAAGGGCCCAGAAAAACATTATGTTCAAGTACTAAACGTAGCAAGGTGGTAATCAATTCTATCTGGGAATGCTCAACCTCTTTTGTCTGTAGAACTTCAGCTATAGCATTGATGCCATAATCATTATGAATGACAGTAAAAAGGCTGGCCACATCCAGAGTCACCATAAGATAAGGATCATCATGGGCCCCCCTCTCTACCTCACCTAGTGCTCTCAAAAAGCCGCCTGTGTCAGATAGAATATTATCAATACCATCCACTACGGGTCGTAAGACAGTTTCCAACCAAATGGAGGCATTTTCTGTCACCCATTTCCTGCCTGATACAATGGGTCTAATGGGTGGGTCATTCAGGGACTTGTGTATTTGGGGAAGACCCTTAAAAACAGGGGTCACCACATCATCTATCCTGAGGAAGTTGTACAAATCCTCAGTAACGGCTCTCCTTTGTAAAAGTTGTTTAAGGCATAAATGCACTTTGTCTATAATAAGCTTGACCTTGAGTGGATTGATGGATAAATATGTTTCTCCATCAGACAGGAGAGATTTCAATTTGTCAAGGTAGAAGCTGGTATCCATGACCACAGTAGCCCCCCCTTTATCTGCCATCTTAATAGTTATATTACTATTATTACACATATCATACAAAGCCTGTTTTTGTGTAGAGGTCAAATTGTAATATTTATGTGAAAAACCACTGTGAAAGTATGCCATTAAATCTTTTTCACAGGCATTAATAAAAAGGCTCATAGAGGCAGTAAAAGTGGGAACAAAAGCACTAGGTTGTCTCAACATTGCCCTACCAGTGTTGTTAGATCCAAACATAGTACGTAGGGCTGCAGTCCTGCAAAACATCATAATATCCATAATAACTTCATGAAAAATACTCTCTCTGCTGGGTACAAAAGACAGTCCCTTTTTAAGGGTCTTCCCAAAATACACAAGTCCCTGAATGACCCACCCATTAGACCCATTGTATCAGGCAGGAAATGGGTGACAGAAAATGCCTCCATTTGGTTGGAAACTGTCTTACGACCCGTAGTGGATGGTATTGATAATATTCTATCTGACACAGGCGGCTTTTTGAGAGCACTAGGTGAGGTAGAGAGGGGGGCCCATGATGATCCTTATCTTATGGTGACTCTGGATGTGGCCAGCCTTTTTACTGTCATTCATAATGATTATGGCATCAATGCTATAGCTGAAGTTCTACAGACAAAAGAGGTTGAGCATTCCCAGATAGAATTGATTACCACCTTGCTACGTTTAGTACTTGAACATAATGTTTTTCTGGGCCCTTACCAGTTATACCAACAAGCACAGGGTGTAGCGATGGGCACACCCTGTGCTAACACCTATGCCAACCTTGTTCTCTCACATTGGGAGAGTCATTATATTTATAATCATCCCCAATGGTGGCCATTTGTCAGGCTGTACAAACGCTATGTGGATGATGTTTTTATCCTGTGGACAGGGGATGAAAAATCAATGGATTGTTTTGTGGAATACCTTAACTCCACCACTTCATTTTTTAGATTCACTAAGGTTGCCTCCCGCGAAAGACTTGATTTTTTAGATGTCCTAATTACACAAACCAATACTGGATTCACCACAGGTTTGTATAGGAAGGATTGCTGGAAGAACACGCTGTTAACTTTTGACAGCATGCATCCTCGATTTACTTTCCCAGCTGTTATTAAGGGACAGGTGAGCAGAATATCGAGGATTTGCACTGATGAATCTAGTTTTGAAGGGGAAACTAATAGGTTAAAAAGCTTCCTACAGGATAGGGGATATCAGGAACAGATGGTGGATAGGACCATTTCTACCAGTAAAGCTAAAAGGGGCACTGACTATAAACCATGGCTACATTCTAGTAAATCAGTGGCGAAAGTGGGTAGAATAGAAGGACATCCCCTCAAAATGACCTTCACCTACAGTAGTAACATACAGGACATCACCAACATAGTAAAGAGGAATTGGAATGTCCTGATCAGCGATGATAAGGTTAAAGATATTGTAGGTCTGGCCCCTATTTTTGGCTATAGGAAAAACAAAAATTTAAAGGACATCTTGTGTAGGGAACGCACTATGCCTGAAAGGGCTTTTACAAAACAAGTTGGTAGCGCACCCTGTGGAGCTTGTAAAGCTTGCCCTCACCTCAACAGGGTGCAGCTGTTTAAGCATCGCACTACAGGTAGGACCATAGAATTGAAAGCTAGGGCAACTTGTAGGACAAAGAACATTGTGTACCTGGCTGAGTGTAGTTCTTGCCCATGTTTTTATGTGGGCAAGACTAATAATATGTTCAAGGTGAGATTGTTACAGCATTTATCAGCCATCAGAAATGGTGATGTTCACAATGCCCTATTTAGGCATATTAGTGAGTTTCCCACACATGTTTTCACGTTTAGGGCTATAGTCAACATCATACTGAATAAGAGAGGGGGGGATATAAAACTACAAACAGAACTTGCTGAGTCTAGTTGGATCATTGAACTTATGGCTCATAGATGGCCGGGTCTAAATGATGTTGTACCTATGAAACCCGCCCTTAGAAATAAGTGGGTTTTTTACTGATTTTGATTGGCTTAGTTTTGTTTTAAATATAGTCCTAGGATGATTATACTTTGTCTGATGAAGGGTAACACCCGAAAGCGCTAACACCTTCTCTATCTGTTTTTGGATTTTAACTTTTGACTTGGCTTTAATAAAGACCTTTTACACGACAGCAGTATCCTCCTGGAGGTTTTTTCTTATTTGATTGCCTGGACTGTTTTCCTTTGGTTGGATCTAGTCAGCACCAAGCATTTTGGACCTTTCTTGTTCACCAGTGAGAGTGGGGAGCTCTGATCAGTCTACCTGACCTTGTAGGAGTAGTTTCTGCCCAGAAACTGTAGTTTTATTGGCCACTTTGGGCAAATTTCTATCTCTTTAATCTTAATGATATAAAAATGCATTTGCACAGTTTCTGTGTTTGTATAAGCTCAGCATATCTTGCCCAGGTGTCCTGCTGAGACCTACAACACCAGAGAGACAATAGGAGAGACTTTGGAGTGTTTAAGTACCATTTTTTGTTTTTTCTTGTTGCTTATTGCTATTTCCACATAAACGCTCATTTCCTGGTGGTTATTGCTTTTCAATACGCTCCTTTTACACTGAAATTGCATTTATTTGTGCCTGCACTTTAAAACTCATTTTTTTTATAACTTTGCATTTTTAACTGTTACTGGTTTCCCACTCAAGTGTGACAGCCGTTATTATACTATAAAAGTGTTTTTGCATTTGTTTCCACTGTCTTCTTAAAAAAAAATCTTGCTATTTTCCACCTTACTAAGCTTGAAAAGTCCAGTTTCAGATACCTGCTGATACCTGGACTGTGTTTAAGTTTCTGTGTCTGGCCATACCTTACTTGGGCAAAAAGGAAGTGTCTTTGTTCACCAGTGAGAGTGAGTAGCTCTGAACAGCCTACCTTCCCTTGGAGGAGTGGTTTCTGCCCAGGAACTGTAGTTTTATTGGCCTAATTTCTTTCTCTTTAAACTTTCTGATATAAAAATAGCATTTGCACATTTTTTTTGTGTTTGTATAAGCTCAGCTGATCCTGCCCAGGTGTCCTGCAGCGACCTACAATGCCAGAGAGACAAAAGGAGAGACTTTGGAGTATTTAAGTACCATTGTTTTGTTTTTTTCTTTTTGATTATTGCTCTTTCTGCCTAAACGCATGTTTTCTGGTATTTATTGCATCTCAGAAATCTCATTTTATACTGAAATTGCATTTATGTGTGCCTGCACTTTAAAACTCGTTTTTTGCTGTAAATTGCATTGTTAACTGTTACTGATGTGCAACAGCCATTACTGCACTATAAAAGTGTTTTTTCCATTTGTTTCCAATGTCTTCTTGAAAAAAAAAAAAACAAAAAAACAAAAAAAATCTTGCTATTTTCCCACCTTACTAAGCTAGAAACGTCCAGTTTCAGATACCTGCTGATACATGGACTGTGTTTAAGCTTCTGTGTCTGGCCTACCTTATTTGGGCAAAAAGGAAATTTCTTTGTTTACCAGTGAGAGTGGGGTGCTCTGAACAGCCTACCTGCCCTTGGAGGAGAGGTTTCTGCCAAGAAACTGTAGTTTTATTGGCCAGTTTGGCTAATTTCTATCTCTTTATTCTTTCTGATATAAAAAAATGCATTTGCATGTTTTTTGTGTTTGTATAAGCTCAGCAGATCCTGCCCAGGTGTCCTGCAGAAACCTACAATGCCAGAGATACAAAAGGAGAGACTTTGGAGTATTTAAGTACCATTATTTTGTTTTTTCTTTTTGCTTATTGCTATTTCTGCCTAAATGCTCGTTTTCTGGCATTTGTTGCTTCTCAGAACACTCATTTTACACTGAAATTGCATTTATTTGTGACTGCACTTTAAAACTCATTTTTTGTTGTAAATTGTATTTTTAACTGTTACTGGCTTTCCACTCAAGTGTGACAGTCATTACTGCACTATAAAAGTGTTTTTGCATTTTTTTTCTACAGTCTTCTTGAAAAAAAAAAAAAAAAAAAAAACTTGCTATTTTCCTGCCTTACTAAGCTAGAAAAGTCCAGTTTCAGATACCTGCTGATACATGGACTGTGTTTAAGATTCTGTATTAGACCATACCTTACTTGGGCAAACAGGAAGTTTCTTTGTTTACCAGTGAGTGTGAGGAGCGCTGAACAGCCTCCCTGCCCTTGGAGGAGTGGTTTCTGTCCAGACACTGTAGTTTTACTCGCCATTTTTGGCTAATTTCTATCTCTTTAATCTTTCTGTATTAAAAACGCATTTGCACAGTTTTTGTGCTTGTATAAGCTCAGCAGATCCTGCCCAGGTGTCCTGCAGAAACCTACAATGCTAGAGATACAAAAGGAGAGACTTTGGAGTATTTAAGTACCATTTATTTAGTGTTTCTTGTTGCATGTTGCTATTTCAGCCTAAACACTTGTTTTCTGGTGTTTATTGCTTCTCAGAACACTCATTTTACACTGAAATTGCATTTATTTGTGCCTTCACTTTAAAACTCATTTTTTGTTGTAAATTGTATTTGTAGATGTTACTGGCTTCCCACTCAAGTGTGACAGTCATTACTGCACTATAAAAGTGTTTTTGCATTTTTTTTCTACTGTCTTCTTGAAAAAATCCCCAAAAAAAAAACACTTGCTATTTTCCTGCCTTACTAAGCTAGATAAGTCCAGTTTCAGATACCTGCAGATACCTGGACTGTGTTTAAGCTTCTGTATTAGACCATACCTTACATGGGCAAACAGGAAGTTTCTTTGTTCACCAGTGAGAGTGAGGAGCGCTGAACAGCCTCCCTGCCCTTGGAGGAGTGGTTTCTGTCCAGAAACTGTAGTTTTATTGGCCATTTTTGGCTAATTTCTATATCTTTAATCTTTCTGTATAGAAAACGCATTTGCGCAGTTTTTGTGTTTGTATAAGCTCAGCAGATCCTGCCCAGGTGTCCTGCAGAGACCTACAATGCCAGAGAGACAAAATGAGAGACATTGGAGTATTTAAGTTCCATGTTTTTGGCTTTTCTTGTTACTTATTGCTATTTCCACCAAAACACCCATTTTCTGGTGTTTATTGCTTCTCAGAATGCTCATTTTACACTGAAATTGCATTTATTTGTGCCTCCTCTTTAAAACTCATTTTTTGTAGTAAATTGAATTTTTAATTGTTACTGGCTTCCCACTCAAGTGTGATAGCCATTACTGCACTATAAAAGTGTTTTTGCATTTGTTTCTACTGTCTTCTTGAAAACAAAAACAAAAATATCTTGCTATTTTCCTGCCTTACTAAGCTAGAAAAGTCCAGTTTCAGATACCTTATGATACCTGGACTGTGTTTAAGCTTCTGTGTTTGGCCATACCTTACTTTGGCAAAAAGGAAGGTTCTATGTTCACCAGTGAGAGTGGGGAGCTCTGATCAGCCTACCTGACCTTGGAGGAGTAGTTTCTGCCCAGAAACTGTAGTTTTATTGACCACTTTGGGCAAATTTCTATCTCTTTAATCTTAATGATATAAAAATGGCATTTGCGCAGTTTCTGTGTTTGTATAAGCTCAGCATATCCTGCCCAGGTGTCCTACAGAGACCTACAACACCAGAGAGACAATAGGAGAGACTTTGGAGTGTTTAAGTACCATTTTTGTTTTTTTGTTGTGGCTTATTGCTATTTCCACCTAAACACTCATTTCCTGGTGGTTATTGCTTTTCAATAAGCTCCTTTTACACTGAAATTGCATTTATTTGTGCCTGCACTTTAAAACTCATTTTTTTGTTATAAATTGCATTTTTAACTGTTACTGGCTTCCCACTCAAGTGTGACAGCCATTACTGCACTATAAAAGTGTTTTTGCATGTGTTTCAACTGTCGTCTTAAAAAAAAAAATCTTGCTATTTTCCACCTTATTAAGCTTGTCCAGTTTGAGATACCTGCTGATACCTGGACTGTGTTTAAGCTTCTGTGTCTGGCCATACCTTACTTGGGCAAAAAGGAAGTTTCTTTGTTCACCAGTGAGAGTGGGTAGCTCTGAACAGCCTACCTGCCCTTGGAGGAGTGGTTTCTGCCCAGAAACTGTAGTTTTATTGGCC
Source organism: Protopterus annectens (assembly GCF_019279795.1). Taxonomy (NCBI): domain Eukaryota; kingdom Metazoa; phylum Chordata; order Ceratodontiformes; family Protopteridae; genus Protopterus; species Protopterus annectens. Next base: position 1,949,387,325 of record NC_056735.1, on the reverse strand, counting down.
TAATTTCTTTTTCTTTATACTTTCTGATATAAAAACAGCATTTGCGCATTTTTTTGTGTTTGTATAAGCTCAGCTGATCCTGCCCCGGTGTCCTGCAGAGACCTACAATGCCAGAGAGACAAAAGGAGAGGCTTTGGAGTATTTAAGTACCATTATTTTGTTTTTTCTTGTTGATTATTGCTCTTTCTGCCTAAACGCATGTTTTCTGGTGTTTATTGCTTCTCAGAAATCTCATCTTATACTGAAACTGCATTTATTTGTGCCTGCACTTTAAAACTCGTTTTTTGCTGTAATTTGCATGTTTAACTGTTACTGAAGTCTAACAGCCATTATTGCACTATCAAAGTGTTTTTTCCATTTGTTTCCAATGTCTTCTTGAAAAAACCCCCAAAAAAACAAAAAAAAATCTTGCTATTTTCCCGCCTTACTAAGCTAGAAAAGTCCAGTTTCAGATACCTGCTGATACATGGACTGTGTTTAAGCTACTGTGTTTGGCCATGCCTTATTTGGGCAAAAAGGAAGTTTCTTTGTTTACCAGTGAGAGTAGGGTGCTCTGAACAGCCTACCTGCCCTTGGAGGAGTGGTTTCTGCCAAGAAACTGTAGTTTTATTGACCATTTTGGGATAATTTCTATCTCTTTAATCTTTCTGATATAAAAACCGCATTTGCATGTTTTTTGTGTTTGTATAAGCTCAGCAAATCCTGCCCATGTGTTCTGCAGAAACCTAGAAAGCCAGAGATACAAAAGGAGAGACTTTGGAGTATTTAAGTACCATTATTTTGTTTTTTCTTTTTGCTTATTGCTATTTCTGCCTAAACACATGTTTTCTGGTGTTTATTGCTTCTCAGAACGCTCATTTTATACTGAAATTGCATTTATTTGTGCCTGCACTTTAAAACTTGTTTTTTGTTGTACATTGTATTTTTAACTGTTACTGGCTTCCCACTCAAGTACAACAGCCATTACTTCACTATAAAAGTGCTTTTAAATTTGTTTCCTCTGCCTTCTTGAAAGAAAATAAAAAAAAAACAAAAAAATCTTGCTATTTTCCTGCCTTACATTCTGGACAGGTTGATAGATGAGATCTGACAGGAGGCCCCATGGACTATGATGTTTGCAGATGACATTGTGATCTGTACTGAGAGTAGGAATCAGGTTGAGGAGACTCTAAAGAGGTTGAGATATGCTCTAGAGGGCAGAGGAATGAAGGTCAGCAGGGCTAAGACAGAATATATGTGTGTAAATGAGAGGGAGGGTAGAGGAATGGTGAGGATGCAGGGAGTAGAGTTGATAAAGGTGGACGAGTTTAAGTACTTGGGATCAACAGTTCAGAGTAATGGTGAATGTGGAAGAGAGGTGAAGAAGAGTGTACAGGCAGGGTGGAATGGGTGGAGAAGAGTGTCAGGAGTGATTTGTGACAGACGTGTACCAGTAAGAGTGAAAGGGAAGATCTACAAGAGGGTAGTGAGACCAGCTATGTTATATGGGTTGGAGACAGTGGCATTGACAAAAAGGCAGGAGTCAGAGCTGAATGTGGCAGAGTTAAAGTTGTTAAGATTTGCACTCGGTGTGACTAGTATGGATAGGATTTGGAATCAGTATATTAGAGGGTCAGCTCATGTTGGACAGTTTGGAGAGAAAGAAAGAGAGACAAGATTGCGTTGGTTTGGACATGTGCTGAGGAGGGATGATGGGTATATTGGCAAAAAGATGCTAAGGATGGAGCTACCAGGTAAGAGGAAAAGAGGAAGGCCTAAGATAAGGTTTATGGACGTGGTGATTAGAGGACATGCAGGCAGTTGGTGTGACAGAGCAAGATGCAGAGGATAGGAAGAAATGCAAAGAGATGATCCACTGTGGCGACCCCTAACAGGAAAAGCCAAAAGATGATGATGATAATGACTTAGCTAGAAAAGTCCAGTTTCAGATACCTGTTGATACCTGAATTATGTCTAAGCTTCTGTGTTTGGCCATACCTTACCTGGGCAAAAAGGAAGTTTGTTTGTTCACCAGTGAGAGTGGGGAGCTCTGAACAGCCTACCTGCCCTTGGAGGAGTGGTTTCTGCCAAGAAAATGTAGTTTTATTGGCCATTTTTGTGCAAATTTCTATCTCGTTAACCTTTCTGATATAAAAACTGCATTTGTGCAGTTTTTGTGTTTGTATAAGCTCAGCAGATCCTGCCCAGGTGTCCTGCAGAGACCTACAATGCCAGAGAGACAAAATGAGAGACATTGGAGTATTTAAGTTCCATTTTTTAGGATTTTCTTGTTACGTATTGCTATTTCCACCAAAACACTCGTTTTCTGGTGTTTATTGCTTCTCAGAATGCTCATTTTACACTGAAATTGAATTTATTTGTGCCACCACTTTAAAACTCATTTGTTGTAGTAAATTGAATTTTTAATTGTTACTGGCTTCCCACTCAGGTGTGATAGCCATTACTGCACTATAAAAGTGTTTTTGTGTTTGTTTCTACTGTCTTCTTGAAAACAAAACAAAAAAATTCTTGCTATTTTCCTGCCTTACTAAGCTAGAAAAGTCCAGTTTCAGATACCTGCTGATTCCTGGACTGTGTTTAAGCTTCTTTGTTTGGCCATACCTTACTTTGGCAAAAAGGAAGTTTCTTTTTTCACCAGTGAGAGTGGGGAGCTCAGATCAGCCTACCTGACCTTGGAGGAGTAGTTTCTGCCCAGAAACTGTAGTTTTATTGGCCAGTTTGGCTAATTTCTATCTCTTTAATCTTTCTGATATAAAAATGGCATTTGCGCAGTTTCTGTGTTTGTATAAGCTCAGCATATCCTGCCCAGGTGTCCAGCGGAGACCTACAACACCAGAGAGACAATAGGAGAGACTTTGGAGTGTTTAAGTACCATTTTTTGTTTTTTCTTGTTGCTTATTGCTATTTCCACCTAAACGCTTGTTTCCTGGTGTTTATTGCTTTTCAATACACTCCTTTTACAGTGAAATTGCATTTATTTGTGCCTGCACTTTAAAACACATTTTTTTTTATAAATTGCATTTTTAACTGTTACTGACTTCCCACTCAAGTGTGACAGCCATTACTGCACTATAAAATTGTTTTTTGCATTTGTTTCAACTGTCTTCTTAAAAAAAAATCTTGCTATTTTCACACCTTACTAAGCTTGAAAAGTCCAGTTTCAGATACCTGCTGATACCTGGACTGTGTTTAAGCTTCTGTGTCTGGCCATACCTTACTTGGGCAAAAAGGAAGTTTCTTTGTTTACCAGTGAGAGTGGGGTGTTCTGAACAGCTTACCTGCCCTTGGAGGAGTGGTTTCTGCCAAGAAACTGTAGTTTTATTGGTCACTTTGGGCTAATTTCTATCTCTTTAATCTTTCTGATACAAAAAAAATGCATTTGCACGGTTTTTGTGTTTGTATAAGCTCAGCAGATCCTGCCCAGGTGTCCTGCAGAAACCTACAATGCCAGAGATACAAAAGGTGAGACTATGGAGTATTTAAGTACCATTATTTTGTTTTTTCTTTTTGCTTATTGCTATTTCTGCCTAAACGCTCATTTTCTGGCATTTATTGCTTCTCAGAACACTCATTTTACACTGAAATTGTATTTATTTGTGCCTGCACTTTAAAACTCGTTTTTTGTTGTAACTTGTATTTTTAACTGTTACTGGCTTCATACTCATGTGTGACAGTCATTACTGCACTATAAAGGTGTTTTTGCATTTTTTTCTACTGTCTTCTTGAAAAAAAATCCAAAAAACAAAAAACTTGTTATTTTCCTGCCTTACTAAGCTAGAAAAGTCCAGTTTCAGATACCTGCAGATACCTGGACTGTGTTTAAGCTTTTCTATTAGGCCATACCTTACTTGGGCAAACAGGAAGTTTCTTTGTTCACCAGTGAGAGTGAGGAGCTGTGAACAGCCTCCCTACCCTTGGAGGAGTGGTTTCTGCCCAGAAACTGTAGTTTTATTGGCCATTTTTGGCTAATTTCTATCTCTTTAATCTTTCTGATATAAAAAATGCATTTGCGCAGTTTTTGTATTTGTATAAGCTCAGCAGATCCTGCCCAGGTGGCCTGCAGAGACACACAATGCCATAGAGACAAAACGAGTGACTTTGGAGTGTTTAAGTACCATTGTTTTGGTTTTTCTTGTTACTTGTTGCTATTTCTGCCTAAACACATGTTTTGTGGCATTTATTGCTTCTCAGAACGCTCATTTTATACTGAAATTGCATTTATTTGTGCCTGCACTTTAAAACTTGTTTTTTGTTGTACATTGTATTTTTAACTGTTACTGGCTTCCCACTCAAGTGCAACAGCCATTACTTCACTATAAAAGTGCTTTTGCATTTGTTTCCTCTGTCTTATTGAAAACAAAACAAAAAACAAAACATCTTGCTATTTTCCTGCCTTACTAAGCTAGAAAAGTCCAGTTTCAGATACCTGCTGATACCTGAATTATGTCTAAGCTTCTGTGTTTGGCCATACCTTACCTGGGCAAAAAGGAAGTTTGTTTGTTTACCAGTGAGAGTGGGGATCTCTGAACAGCCTACCTGACCTTGGAGGAGTGGTTTCTGCCCAGAAAATGTAGTTTTATTGGCCATTTTGGGGCAAATTTCTTTCTCTTTAACCTTTCTAATAAAAACTGCATTTGCACAGTTTTTGTGTTTGTATAAGCTCAGCAGATCCTACCCAGGTGTCCTGCAAGAGACCTACAATGCCAGAGAGACAAAAGGAGAGACATTGGAGTATTTAAGTTCCATTTTTTGGCTTTTCTTGTTGCTTATTGCTATTTCCACCAAAACACTCGTTTTCTGGTGTTTATTCCTTCTCAGAATGCTCATTTTACACTGAAATTGCATTTATTTGTGCCTCCACTTTAAAACTAATTTTTTGTAGTAAATTAAAATTTTAATTGTTACTGGCTTCCCACTCAAGTGCAATAGCCATTACTTCACTATAAAAGTGTTTTTGCATTTGTTTCTACTGTCTTCTTGAAAACAAAAACAAAAATATCTTGCTATTTTCCTGCCTTACTGAGCTAGAAAAGTCCAGTTTCAGATACCTGCTGATACCTGGACTGTGTTTAAGCTTCTGCATTTGGCCATACCTTACTTTGGCAAAAAGGAAGGTTCTTTGTTCACCAATGAGAGTGGGGAGCTCTGATCAGCATACCTGACCTTGGAGGAGTTGTTTCTGCCCAGAAACTGCAGTTTTATTGGCCACTTTGGGCTTATTTCTATCTCTTTAATCTTTCTGATATAAAAATGGTCATTTGCACAGTTTCTGTGTTTGTATAAGCTCAGCATATCCTGCCCAGGTGTTCTGCGGAGACCTACAACACCAGAGAGACAATAGGAGAGTTTGGAGTGTTTAAGTACCATTTTTTGTGTTTTCTTGTTGCTTATTGCTATTTCCACCTAAACGCTTGTTTCCTGGTGTTTATTGCTTTTCAATACGCTCCTTTTACACTGAAATTGCATTTATTTGTGCCTGCACTTTAAAACTCATTTTTTTTTGTTATAAATTGCATTTTTAACTGTTACTGGCTTCCCAATCAAGTGTGACAGCCATTACTGCACTATAAAATTGTTTTTGCATTTGTTTCAACTGTTGTCTTAAAAAAAAAATCTTGCTATTTTCCCACCTTACTAAGCTTGAAAAGTCCAGTTTCACATACTTGCTGATACCTGGACTGTGTTTAAGCTTCTCTGTCTGGCCATACCTTACTTGGGCAAAAAGGAAGTTTCTTTGTTCACCAGTAAGAGTGGGTTGCTCTGAACAGCCTACCTGTCCTTGGAGGAGTGGTTTCTGCCCAGAAACTGTAGTTTTATTGGCCTAATTTCTTTCTCATTAAACTTTCTGATATATAAACAGCATTTGCGTATTTTTTTGTATTTGTATAAGCTCAGCTGATCTTGCCCAGGTGTCCTGCAGAGACCTACAATGCCAGAGAGACAAAAAGAGAGACTTTGGAGTATTTAACTACCATTGTTTTGGTTTTTCTTGTTGCTTATTGCTCTTTCTGCCTAAATGCATGTTTTCTGGTGTTTATTGCTTCTCAGAAATCTCATTTTATACTGAAATTGCATTTATATGTGCCTGCACTTTAAAACTCGTTTTTTTTTTTTGCTGTAAATTGCATTTTTAACTGTTACTAGCTTCCCACTGAAGTGCAACAGCCATTACTGCACTATAAAAGTGTTTTTCCATTTGTTACCAATGTCTTCTTGGAAAAAAAAACAAAAAAATAAACAAAAAATGTTGCTATTTTCCCGCCTTACTAAGCAAAAAACAAAAAAAAATCTTGCTATTTTCCCACCTTACTAAGCTAGAAATGTCCAGTTTCAGATCGCTGCTGATACCTGGACTGTGTTTAAGCTTCTGTATTTGGCCATACCTTATTTGGGAAAAAAGGAAGTTTCTTTGTTTACCAGTCGGAGTGGGGTGCTCTGAACAGCCTACCTGCCCTTGGAGGAGTGGTTTCTGTCAAGAAACTTTAGTTTTATTGGCCATTTTGGGCTACTTTCTATCTCTTTAATCTTTCTGATATAAAAAACGCATTTGCATGGTTTTTGTGTTTGTATAAGCTCAGCAGATCCTGCCCAGGTGTCCTGCAGAAACCTACAATGCCAGAGATACAAAAGGAGAGACTTTGGAGTATTTAAGTACCATTGTTTTGTTTTTTTCTTTTTGATTATTGCTCTTTCTGCCTAAACGCATGTTTTCTGGTATTTATTGCATCTCAGAAATCTCATTTTATACTGAAATTGCATTTATGTGTGCCTGCACTTTAAAACTCGTTTTTTGCTGTAAATTGCATTGTTAACTGTTACTGAAGTGCAACAGCCATTACTGCACTATAAAAGTGTTTTTTCCATTTGTTTCCAATGTCTTCTTGAAAAAAAAAAACAAAAAAAAACAAAAAAAATCTTGCTATTTTCCCACCTTACTAAGCTAGAAAAGTCCAGTTTCAGATACCTGCTGATACATGGACTGTGTTTAAGCTTCTGTGTCTGGCCTACCTTATTTGGGCAAAAAGGAAATTTCTTTGTTTACCAGTGAGAGTGGGGTGCTCTGAACAGCCTACCTGCCCTTGGAGGAGAGGTTTCTGCCAAGAAACTGTAGTTTTATTGGCCAGTTTGGCTAATTTCTATCTCTTTATTCTTTCTGATATAAAAAAATGCATTTGCATGTTTTTTGTGTTTGTATAAGCTCAGCAGATCCTGCCCAGGTGTCCTGCAGAAACCTACAATGCCAGAGATACAAAAGGAGAGACTTTGGAGTATTTAAGTACCATTATTTTGTTTTTTCTTTTTGCTTATTGCTATTTCTGCCTAAACGCTCGTTTTCTGGCATTTGTTGCTTCTCAGAACACTCATTTTACACTGAAATTGCATTTATTTGTGACTGCACTTTAAAACTCATTTTTTGTTGTAAATTGTATTTTTAACTGTTACTGGCTTTCCACTCAAGTGTGACAGTCATTACTGCACTATAAAAGTGTTTTTGCATTTTTTTTCTACAGTCTTCTTGAAAAAAAAAAAAAAAAAAAAAAACTTGCTATTTTCCTGCCTTACTAAGCTAGAAAAGTCCAGTTTCAGATACCTGCTGATACATGGACTGTGTTTAAGATTCTGTATTAGACCATACCTTACTTGGGCAAACAGGAAGTTTCTTTGTTTACCAGTGAGTGTGAGGAGCGCTGAACAGCCTCCCTGCCCTTGGAGGAGTGGTTTCTGTCCAGACACTGTAGTTTTACTCGCCATTTTTGGCTAATTTCTATCTCTTTAATCTTTCTGTATTAAAAACGCATTTGCACAGTTTTTGTGCTTGTATAAGCTCAGCAGATCCTGCCCAGGTGTCCTGCAGAAACCTACAATGCTAGAGATACAAAAGGAGAGACTTTGGAGTATTTAAGTACCATTATTTTGTTTTTTCTTTTTGCTTATTGCTATTTCTGCCTAAACACTTGTTTTCTGGCGTTTATTGCTTCTCAGAACACTCATTTTACACTGAAATTGCATTTATTTGTGCCTTCACTTTAAAACTCATTTTTTGTTGTAAATTGTATTTGTAGATGTTACTGGCTTCCCACTCAAGTGTGACAGTCATTACTGCACTATAAAAGTGTTTTTGCATTTTTTTCTACTGTCTTCTTGAAAAAATCCCCAAAAAAAACAAAAACACTTGCTATTTTCCTGCCTTACTAAGCTAGATAAGTCCAGTTTCAGATACCTGCAGATACCTGGACTGTGTTTAAGCTTCTGTATTAGACCATACCTTACATGGGCAAACAGGAAGTTTATTTGTTCACCAGTGAGAGTGAGGAGCGCTGAACAGCCTCCCTGCCCTTGGAGGAGTGGTTTCTGTCCAGAAACTGTAGTTTTATTGGCCATTTTTGGCTAATTTCTATCTCTTTAATCTTTCTGTATAGAAAACGCATTTGCGCAGTTTTTGTGTTTGTATAAGCTCAGCAGATCCTGCCCAGGTGTCCTGCAGAGACCTACAATGCCAGAGAGACAAAATGAGAGACATTGGAGTATTTAAGTTCCATGTTTTTGGCTTTTCTTGTTACTTATTGCTATTTCCACCAAAACACCCATTTTCTGGTGTTTATTGCTTCTCAGAATGCTCATTTTACACTGAAATTGCATTTATTTGTGCCTCCTCTTTAAAACTCATTTTTTGTAGTAAATTGAATTTTTAATTGTTACTGGCTTCCCACTCAAGTGTGATAGCCATCACTGCACTATAAAAGTGTTTTTGCATTTGTTTCTACTGTCTTCTTGAAAACAAAAACAAAAATATCTTGCTATTTTCCTGCCTTACTAAGCTAGAAAAGTCCAGTTTCAGATATCTGATGATACCTGGACTGTGTTTAAGCTTCTGTGTTTGGCCATACCTTACTTTGGCAAAAAGGAAGGTTCTATGTTCACCAGTGAGAGTGGGGAGCTCTGATCAGCCTACCTGACCTTGGAGGAGTAGTTTCTGCCCAGAAACTGTAGTTTTATTGACCACTTTGGGCAAATTTCTATCTCTTTAATCTTAATGATATAAAAATTGCATTTGCGCAGTTTCTGTGTTTGTATAAGCTCAGCATATCCTGCCCAGGTGTCCTACAGAGACCTACAACACCAGAGAGACAATAGGAGAGACTTTGGAGTGTTTAAGTACCATTTTTTGTTTTTTTGTTGTGGCTTATTGCTATTTCCACCTAAACACTCATTTCCTGGTGGTTATTGCTTTTCAATAAGCTCCTTTTACACTGAAATTGCATTTATTTGTGCCTGCACTTTAAAACTCATTTTTTTGTTATAAATTGCATTTTTAACTGTTACTGGCTTCCCACTCAAGTGTGACAGCCATTACTGCACTATAAAAGTGTTTTTGCATGTGTTTCAACTGTAATCTTAAAAAAAAAAATCTTGCTATTTTCCACCTTATTAAGCTTGAAAACTCCAGTTTGAGATACCTGCTGATACCTGGACTGTGTTTAAGCTTCTGTGTCTGGCCATACCTTACTTGGGCAAAAAGGAAGTTTCTTTGTTCACCAGTGAGAGTGGGTAGCTCTGAACAGCCTACCTGCCCTTGGAGGAGTGGTTTCTGCCCAGAAACTGTAGTTTTATTGGCCTAATTTCTTTTTCTTTATACTTTCTGATATAAAAACAGCATTCGCGCATTTTTTTGTGTTTGTATAAGCTCAGCTGATCCTGCCCCGGTGTCCTGCAGAGACCTACAATGCCAGAGAGACAAAAGGAGAGGCTTTGGAGTATTTAAGTACCATTATTTTGTTTTTTCTTGTTGATTATTGCTCTTTCTGCCTAAACGCATGTTTTCTGATGTTTATTGCTTCTCAGAAATCTCATCTTATACTGAAACTGCATTTATTTGTGCCTGCACTCGTTTTTTGCTGTAATTTGCATGTTTAACTGTTACTGAAGTCTAACAGCCATTATTGCACTATCAAAGTGTTTTTTCCATTTGTTTCCAATGTCTTCTTGAAAAAAAACCCCAAAAAAAACAAAAAAAAATCTTGCTATTTTCCCACCTTACTAAGCTAGAAAAGTCCAGTTTCAGATACCTGCTGATACATGGACTGTGTTTAAGCTACTGTGTTTGGCCATGCCTTATTTGGGCAAAAAGGAAGTTTCTTTGTTTACCAGTGAGAGTAGGGTGCTCAGATCAGCCTACCTGACCTTGGAGGAGTAGTTTCTGCCCAGAAACTGTAGTTTTATTGGCCAGTTTGGCTAATTTCTATCTCTTTAATCTTTCTGATATAAAAATGGCATTTGCGCAGTTTCTGTGTTTGTATAAGCTCAGCATATCCTGCCCAGGTGTCCAGCGGAGACCTACAACACCAGAGAGACAATAGGAGAGACTTTGGAGTGTTTAAGTACCATTTTTTGTTTTTTCTTGTTGCTTATTGCTATTTCTACCTAAACGCTTGTTTCCTGGTGTTTATTGCTTTTCAATACGCTCCTTTTACAGTGAAATTGCATTTATTTGTGCCTGCACTTTAAAACACATTTTTTTTTTATAAATTGCATTTTTAACTGTTACTGACTTCCCACTCAAGTGTGACAGCCATTACTGCACTATAAAATTGTTTTTTGCATTTGTTTCAACTGTCTTCTTAAAAAAAAAATCTTGCTATTTTCACACCTTACTAAGCTTGAAAAGTCCAGTTTCAGATACCTGCTGATACCTGGACTGTGTTTAAGCTTCTGTGTCTGGCCATACCTTACTTGGGCAAAAAGGAAGTTTCTTTGTTTACCAGTGAGAGTGGGGTGTTCTGAACAGCCTACCTGCCCTTGGAGGAGTGGTTTCTGCCAAGAAACTGTAGTTTTATTGGTCACTTTGGGCTAATTTCTATCTCTTTAATCTTTCTGATACAAAAAAAATGCATTTGCACGGTTTTTGTGTTTGTATAAGCTCAGCAGATCCTGCCCAGGTGTCCTGCAGAAACCTACAATGCCAGAGATACAAAAGGTGAGACTATGGAGTATTTAAGTACCATTATTTTGTTTTTTCTTTTTGCTTATTGCTATTTCTGCCTAAATGCTCATTTTCTGGCATTTATTGCTTCTCAGAACACTCATTTTACACTGAAATTGTATTTATTTGTGCCTGCACTTTAAAACTCGTTTTTTGTTGTAACTTGTATTTTTAACTGTTACTGGCTTCCCACTCATGTGTGACAGTCATTACTGCACTATAAAGGTGTTTTTGCATTTTTTTCTACTGTCTTCTTGAAAAAAAATCCAAAAAACAAAAAACTTGTTATTTTCCTGCCTTACTAAGCTAGAAAAGTCCAGTTTCAGATACCTGCAGATACCTGGACTGTGTTTAAGCTTTTCTATTAGGCCATACCTTACTTGGGCAAACAGGAAGTTTCTTTGTTCACCAGTGAGAGTGAGGAGCTGTGAACAGCCTCCCTACCCTTGGAGGAGTGGTTTCTGCCCAGAAACTGTAGTTTTATTGGCCATTTTTGGCTAATTTCTATCTCTTTAATCTTTCTGATATAAAAAATGCATTTGCACAGTTTTTGTATTTGTATAAGCTCAGCAGATCCTGCCCAGGTGGCCTGCAGAGACACACAATGCCATAGAGACAAAACGAGTGACTTTGGAGTGTTTAAGTACCATTGTTTTGGTTTTTCTTGTTACTTGTTGCTATTTCTGCCTAAACACATGTTTTGTGGCATTTATTGCTTCTCAGAATGCTCATTTTATACTGAAATTGCATTTATTTGTGCCTGCACTTTAAAACTTGTTTTTTGTTGTACATTGTATTTTTAACTGTTACTGGCTTCCCACTCAAGTGCAACAGCCATTACTTCACTATAAAAGTGCTTTTGCATTTGTTTCCTCTGTCTTATTGAAAACAAAAACAAAAAAAAACAAAAACATCTTGCTATTTTCCTGCCTTACTAAGCTAGAAAAGTCCAGTTTCAGATACCTGCTGATACCTGAATTATGTCTAAGCTTCTGTGTTTGGCCATACCTTACCTGGGCAAAAAGGAAGTTTGTTTGTTTACCAGTGAGAGTGGGGATCTCTGAACAGCCTACCTGACCTTGGAGGAGTGGTTTCTGCCCAGAAAATGTAGTTTTATTGGCCATTTTGGGGCAAATTTCTTTCTCTTTAACCTTTCTAATATAAAAACTGCATTTGCACAGTTTTTGTGTTTGTATAAGCTCAGCAGATCCTACCCAGGTGTCCTGCAAGAGACCTACAATGCCAGAGAGACAAAAGGAGAGACATTGGAGTATTTAAGTTCCATTTTTTGGCTTTTCTTGTTGCTTATTGCTATTTCCACCAAAACACTCGTTTTCTGGTGTTTATTCCTTCTCAGAATGCTCATTTTACACTGAAATTGCATTTATTTGTGCCTCCACTTTAAAACTAATTTTTTGTAGTAAATTAAATTTTTAATTGTTACTGGCTTCCCACTCAAGTGCAATAGCCATTACTTCACTATAAAAGTGTTTTTGCATTTGTTTCTACTGTCTTCTTGAAAACAAAAACAAAAATATCTTGCTATTTTCCTGCCTTACTGAGCTAGAAAAGTCCAGTTTCAGATACCTGCTGATACCTGGACTGTGTTTAAGCTTCTGCGTTTGGCCATACCTTACTTTGGCAAAAAGGAAGGTTCTTTGTTCACCAATGAGAGTGGGGAGCTCTGATCAGCCTACCTGACCTTGGAGGAGTTGTTTCTGCCCAGAAACTGCAGTTTTATTGGCCACTTTGAGCTAATTTCTATCTCTTTAATCTTTCTGATATAAAAATGGTCATTTGCACAGTTTCTGTGTTTGTATAAGCTCAGCATATCCTGCCCAGGTGTTCTGCGGAGACCTACAACACCAGAGAGACAATAGGAGAGTTTGGAGTGTTTAAGTACCATTTTTTGTGTTTTCTTGTTGCTTATTGCTATTTCCACCTAAACGCTTGTTTCCTGGTGTTTATTGCTTTTCAATACGCTCCTTTTACACTGAAATTGCATTTATTTGTGCCTGCACTTTAAAACTCATTTTTTTTTTGTTATAAATTGCATTTTTAACTGTTACTGGCTTCCCAATCAAGTGTGACAGCCATTACTGCACTATAAAATTGTTTTTGCATTTGTTTCAACTGTTGTCTTAAAAAAAAAATCTTGCTATTTTCCCACCTTACTAAGCTTGAAAAGTCCAGTTTCACATACTTGCTGATACCTGGACTGTGTTTAAGCTTCTCTGTCTGGCCATACCTTACTTGGGCAAAAAGGAAGTTTCTTTGTTCACCAGTAAGAGTGGGTTGCTCTGAACAGCCTACCTGTCCTTGGAGGAGTGGTTTCTGCCCAGAAACTGTAGTTTTATTGGCCTAATTTCTTTCTCATTAAACTTTCTGATATATAAACAGCATTTGCGTATTTTTTTGTATTTGTATAAGCTCAGCTGATCCTGCCCAGGTGTCCTGCAGAGACCTACAATGCCAGAGAGACAAAAAGAGAGACTTTGGAGTATTTAACTACCATTGTTTTGGTTTTTCTTGTTGCTTATTGCTCTTTCTGCCTAAATGCATGTTTTCTGGTGTTTATTGCTTCTCAGAAATCTCGTTTTATACTGAAATTGCATTTATATGTGCCTGCACTTTAAAACTCGTTTTTTTTTTTGCTGTAAATTGCATTTTTAACTGTTACTAGCTTCCCACTGAAGTGCAACAGCCATTACTGCACTATAAAAGTGTTTTTCCATTTGTTACCAATGTCTTCTTGGAAAAAAAACCAAAAAAATAAACAAAAAATGTTGCTATTTTCCCGCCTTACTAAGCAAAAAACAAAAAAAACAAAAAAAAATCTTGCTATTTTCCCGCCTTACTAAGCTAGAAATGTCCAGTTTCAGATCGCTGCTGATACCTGGACTGTGTTTAAGCTTCTGTATTTAGCCATACCTTATTTGGGAAAAAAGGAAGTTTCTTTGTTTACCAGTCGGAGTGGGGTGCTCTGAACAGCCTACCTGCCCTTGGAGGAGTGGTTTCTGTCAAGAAACTTTAGTTTTATTGGCCATTTTGGGCTACTTTCTATCTCTTTAATCTTTCTGATATAAAAAACGCATTTGCATGGTTTTTGTGTTTGTATAAGCTCAGCAGATCCTGCCCAGGTGTCCTGCAGAAACCTACAATGCCAGAGATACAAAAGGAGAGACTTTGGAGTATTTAAGTACCATTATTTGTTTTTTTCTTTTTTGCCAAAACGCTAATTTTCTGGCATTTATTGCTTCTCAGAACACTCATTTTATACTGAAATTGCATTTATTTGTGCCTGCACTTTAAATATCATTTTTTGTTATAAATTGTATTTTTAACTGTTACTGGCTTCCTACTCAAGTGTGACAGTCATTACTGCACTGTAAACGTGTTTTTGCCTTTTTTTCTACTGTCTTCTTGAAAAAGAAAAAGAAAAAAACAAAAAACTTGCTATTTTCCTCTCTTACTAAGCTAGAAAAGTCCAGTTTCAGATATCTGCAGATACCTGGACTGTGTTTAAGCTTCTGTGTTTGGGCATACCATGTCTGGGCAAAAAGGAAGTTTCTTTGTTCACCAGTTAGAGTGGGGAGTTCTGAATAGCCTAACTGCCCTTGCATGAGTGGTTTCTGTCCAGAAACTGAAGTTTTATTGGCCATTGTGGGCTAATTTATATCTCTTTAATCTTTCTGATATAAAAAACACATGCACTCGTTTTTTGTGTTTGTATAAGGTCAGCAGATCCTGCCCAGGTGTCCTGCAGAGACCTACAATGCCAGAGATACAAAAGGAGAGACTTTGGAGTATTTAAGTACCATTTTTTGTTTTTTCTTTTTGCTTATTGCTATTCCCACCTAAACGCTCATTTTCTGGCGTTTATTGCTTCTTAGAATACTCATTTTACACTGAAATTGCATTTATTTGTGCCTGCACTTTAAATCTAATTTTTTGATATAAATTGTATTTTTAACTGTTACTGGCTTCCCACTCAAGTGTGACAGCCATTACTGCACTATAAAAGTGTTTTTGTATTTTTTTCTACTGTCTTCTTGAAAAAAAACAAAAAAATCTTGCTATTTTCCCATCTTACTAAGCTAGAAAAGTCCAGTTTCAGATTCCTGCAGATACCTGGACTGCGTTTAAGCTTCTGTGTTTGGCCATACCTTACTTGTGCAAAAAGGAAGTTTCTTTGTTCACCAGTGGGAGTGAGGAGCTCTGAACAGCCTACCTGCCCTTGGAGTAGTGGGTTGTGCCCAGTAACTGTAGTTTTATTGGCCATTTTGGACTAATTTCTATCTCTTTATATTTTCTGATATAAAAAACGCATTTGCGCAGTTTTTGTGTTTGTATAAGCTTAGCAGATCCTGCCCAGGTGTCCTTCAGATACCTACAATGCCAGAGAGACAAAAGGTGAGACTATGGAGTATTTATATACCATTTCTTTTGGTTTTTCTTGTAGTTTATTGCTATTTCCACATAAATGCTTGTTTTCTATCATGTATTGTTTCTCACAGCGCTCATTTTACACTGAAATTGCATTTATTTCTGTCTGCACTTTAAAACTCGTTTTTTGTTGTAAATTGTATTTTTATCTGTTACTGGTTTCCCACTTAAGTGCGACAGCAATTACTGCACTATTTACGTGTTTTTGCATTTGTTCTACTGTCTTCTTGAATAAAAACAAAAAAACAAAAAAATCTTGCAATTTTCCCGCCTTACTAAGCAAGAAAAGTCCAGTTTCTTTTACCTGCTTATACCTAGACTGTGTTTAATCTTTTGTGTTTGGCCATACCTTACTTGAGCAAAAAGGAAGCTTCTTTGTTCACCAGTGAGAGTAGGGGTCTCTGAACAGCCTACCTGCCCTTGAAGGAGTGGTTTCTTCCCAGAAACTGTAGTTTTATTGGCCATTTTGGGCTAATTTCTATCTCTTCAATCTTTCTTATATAAAAAACGCATTTGAGCGGCTTTGCACACCGGGCAGTGCAGGTTAGCTAGGGTTAAACTATTTCCGACTCCACAAAGTCTACTCTTTAGTTTTTCCCTTGGAACTAGACAAACCTTCAAATGTAGCACTCAAACCATTAATTTTACATCCCAGCACTCGTAACAAGCGCTAAATACCCCTAGCACTTGCCCTCCTTATACAGTCGAGAAGGCCAAGGCTTTCTATTCGTCCCCACCAGTCAGTCAGAACAACAGCTCACTCTACCTATTCCGGCACGTCCAGAGGGCAATTTCTGGTGTACTCTCCAGTCCAACTGGTGAATCTGGGTATTTTGAGGCAATGTTACCAATGCCTCATGTACACAGACAACCCTCTCCTTCTACCACCAAACACTAATATATGCGAGAAATGCAATTATACAACCAGACTCAAGGCAAAGCTCTCTCAACCCCAGACTGTAACTGACTGTCAAGAGGAGAAGGATAATACTTGCAACACACCACCAGTCTAACATAGACCTAACAAACCAACACAGGCAAATACCACACATAAATACACGAAAACATACTCAGAGGCTCTAAATAAAAATCTGCAAAAGCAACAGAGACCTCCAAAGCAGACACCCAAGCAACCTCCACAACCCATCTCCAACCATGAAACACATACTTCACATAATCAGTGTGCCATGCAATCACAGCCCGTAAGGCAAAATAACATACCCAACACTCTAGTGATAGGTGACTCTATAGTCAGGCACACTGATGTCCCACTAACTAGGCTGGACAAGAAGAAGGTTACAGTTAGCTGCCTGTTGGGTGCCAAGATCCGCCACATAACACAAGTGCTCAGGTCACTCCAGAACAAGTACAAATATGACTCTGTCATTATACATGTTGGTGTGAATGACCTGAGACGTACCTCCCTGATCTACATGAAAAGAGACATGGATGAGCTCTCTGATCATCTAGCCCAGGCAGGTATGACCCTGACCCTGAGTAGCATCCTGCCCTCATCAAGAATGATGCCGCAGTATAAAGAAAAAATGATCAACTTCAACAATTGGCTAAGTTTCTGGTGTCATTCAAAGGGGATTCAGTATCTGCCTGCCTGGGATGACATGCTCGACAAGCCACATTGCTTTGCAAGAGATGGCTTGCACCTGTCACCCTTAGGCTTTTGAATACTGGCATAGGCTCTTGCCACCCCTATAGTGCCATTTTTAGGCAAGGCTCAAAAGACAGACCCACCACCATAAATAGCACAAGTAACCAAAAACTGAGGGTAATGCTACTCAATGCCAGAAGTCTAATCCTCAAAATGCATGCACTCGAGGCACTCCTCAGTATGAAGAACATTGATATCTGTGCAGTAACAGAAACCCGGTTTAAGGCTCCAGAGAGCACCCCAGCACTACCAGGTTATAACTCATACCATACTTTTAAGCCACAGAACATGGACCAAAAAACAAAAAGTGGGGGTGTATCCATATTCATCAAGGATACTCACACCTCCAGGTTAGTGGCGTAGCACGATGCACCAGAGATCATCCAAGTGCAACTAACAATGGGCAAAACTGCAATTCAAATTGTAGCTTGCTACAGATCACCCACCATGACCCAGGACCCCCATTCCACATTTCTGCAGACACTGGGAAATATGAGGGTCCTACCAAACACCCTAATACTGGATGATTTCAACTACCCAAACATTAACTGGGAGAACTACTCAAGTACTAACTCCCTAGCCCAATGCTTCCTAGAATTTATAAACTCGAACTCCCTGGATCAACTGGTCAACACCCACACCAGAGGGAACAACATATTGGACCTGGTCATCACCAGCATGGGCGACCGGTGTTCCACACCTGATGTCAAACCCTTGCTGGTAAGATCAGACCATAGACTAATCACTCAGGATATTCACATTCCGCCCCCAACCCCAATCAAGTAAACCACTGTGAAAAACTTTTCAAAAGCAAACTTCAAGTTGTTTAAGACCGAGGTGGAAAGGTTCACAGCCCCCGCACCAATGGACAATGCTATCCAAGCTGCTGAAACCTATACAAAGGCACTCTATGATCATCTGCAGGAATGCATGGATCATGCTATCCCAAGTAAAGCGAAGACTCACTCCTCCAAGAAAAGGAAACCAGTCTGGTGGACACCTGCCATAAACAGGCTCTACAATAGAAGGAGGAAACTTATACAGATAAGAGCAAAATCCCCTAGAGGGAAAGACATCCCTGATCAGTATCAGCAAGAAACTACAATCCCTCATTAAATCATCTAAGGCTAGCCTTTGAAAGAAAAATTGCCAAGGACTCCAAAGATAACCACAAAGCATTATTTAGCTAAGTCAAGACCCTAAGTGGAAACTCTCAGATCTGCTCTAAGTTGGTGCAGAATGGCACAAAATACACTGAACCAAATGAAATTGCCAACATTTTGGCAGACAGGTTCAGTGCAAACTTCACACCCCTCTTATCCCCTAACGGGCCCATAACCATACCAGAAGAATGTAAGGCCCCGGCAATCACCAACACACAGGTTAAAACAGCCCTATCCAAAGACAAAAACACAGCCTCAATGGAACCAGACAGTGTCCCAGGCTGTGTCTTACAAGAGCTCCAAAATGAACTAAACCCCTCACCTAAACACATTGTTTAAACTCAGCCTCTCTACAGGCTACATACCCACAGAGTGGCACACAGCAACTGTTATCCCACTCCACAAAGGTGGCACCACGACGGACCCTGGGGACAATCCCCCCATAAGCCTGACTAGCCTGGTCTGCAAGGCTATGGAGTGCATCATCATGGAACTAATTAACAGAGACAGTGGAAACCTCCAAACTTTGGACTCCACCCAGTTTGGCTTTGTTAAGGGCAGATCATGCCTCCTAAACCTGGTGGACTTCTTTGAGACAGTTACCAAGGCATTAGATGAGGGTAAGGAGGTCCAAACAGCCTACTTAGACCTCACAAAGGCTATCAACACCATTCCCCATTCTAGCACTATAGACACATTCACCAACCTGAACATTAAACCCTATATCATGAGATAGGTTGCAAATTGGCTCATGGGTCAGAACCCTCACGGTGAGAGTTGCAGACTCTAGGTCCAACTCTAAATCGGTTACAAGTGGCGTCCCTCAGGGCTCAGTCCTAGGACCCCTCCTGTTCGGTATATACTTCTCAGAGGTACAGGCAAGCACAGGAGGACTTTGGCTGACCAAGTTCACAGATGACTGCAAACTAGGGGCCATAATTGATTCTCCAGCTGATACAGACACCCTCCAATAGAGTCTCACTGAGACGGATACCTGGTGTCAAAATCATGGCCTCAAGCTGAATGCCCTAAGTGCATAGTCATCCCCTTTGGAAAAAAAGTACCCATGAACAACCACATATGTGGTAGTCCACTAAATACAGAAAAAGTAATAAGGATCTGCGGACCCAAGTAGATAGCAATCTCTCCTTTGATAATCATATTGCCAAGGTGGTTAGAAACTCCTTCTATGTGGCCCCCCTAATCTCAAAAGGGTTTGCATCCAGAACAAAGTAGGTTATTTTGCCTCTCTACTCATCACTTATTAGACCCATTATAGAATACAACGCCCCATTTGGGATGTACCTTACAAGACACCTGCAACAGCTGGAAAGACCATGAAAGTACCTCACCAAGAGGATTACTGGCCTCAAACAGATGACCTATGCAGCCCGACTAAAGAAACTCCAGCTGTACTCATTTGCATACCGCTTACTCAGAGGTGATCCCTGCTTGACATACAAGGCCATGTCCAACCCAGAATTGATGGATATGCTCCACCTAAAAAAAAAACAAATCCCTGAGAGCCACACGCTCTAGGGATATAAACCTTACCACAATGATAAATAGGACGTGCTGGAGGGATAGCTTCCTGACCCAGAGACTCCCAATGCTTTGGAACAAGATTCCAATATATATCAGGCAGAGACCCTCACTAGCACTCTTCAAGATAAACCTTGACAGGTGGATGGGAAACAGAAAATTTACCCTGGGGATCACTGCAGTAGCTCTGCTAGACAGAGGTGCAGAAAACTAATGGCTCTGCTGGTCGGAGTCACAGGGAACTAATCTAAGGTGTGGCAAAAGCCAACACACTCTGGCTAGGCTTATAAATGCCCTTGGGCAGATAGCCTAGTGCTTAACTATGAACCTATTCTCAAACTTTAATTGATTGCATTGTTATAGATAAAGTATGGTTGTTGCTCAGTTGTATGTAGTGGTATGCACTTATTAAATATTATGAGATGAGAAAGTCTGGACATAATCTATTGTTATATTTCAGTTATGGGTGAGCTCTTTGCGTGGTTTCTAGAAAATGTACTCAGGTTAAAGTCAAATGTGATTGTATTACAAAGATACAATTTAAACATTAATGCTTCCATATTGATGTAGCAATAATTAATCCTGTTCACAATTCTTGACACATGCACATAACTGAAAACAGAAATGCTAACAATGGCTGTGAGAGGGACGGATTTCAAAATTGTAACAAAGGAGACTAAATGTGATATGAATGTTAATAACAAGAAGAAATTATCCCTACAGGTCTTGTTTCATGCACATCAGCAAGTCACATGATTATTCATTTGTTTTTATTTGACAACCATAGGCAGGGGTTATATGGCAGAAAATAAACTCAATTTAGATTTCTTTCTCCAAGGTAACAAGTGAGAATAATAACTTGATGCAGTATTGCTTGTGTAAGGATAGTGCATCCATATAATGTTGCATTTTACTGGAATAGTACAGCAAGCTATGTAAGTCCACCAATTAATGACATGTGCATGAATCACATGCACCAGAGTGGACGTCTTAACACAGCATTGAGACTCCACCTGTGTGAAGTCATTACATCATATTGTGTTGCAAATAATTTGAATGAGATAAAAGTCATCTGGCAGTTGGCTTAGAGGATTAAGAAACTTGTTCCTGTGGTCCAGTGGTGCAGATTTGGTTCCATCAGCCCCCATTGCCTAATTATGTGACTCTGTGCAACTCAGTTAGCCAAGCACTGCTCGCAGACTGAGTGTAAGAAAGGTCCATGTAGATCAATGCTCTACCCTGGAAAAAAACATACAAATAAAATAAAAGGGATGGGAGAGGTTTTTCCTACTGTAATTGTACATATTATAATAGTTTTGGATGTCATTCATGCATAACAGCATGAGAATAATGTTCACAGTCAGCCAACTCAGATTTTGAACACCTGATTATGTGATGACAGAATCTACATGATATTGCGAAAAATTTACTTGCCATGGAGGAAGTGTTTCTAAAACTGAGATATTTGAGTCTTTGAAACCATGGCATCATGTTATTGCTGCAAAGGATATGTGTGCCTGTAATTTAAAATACTGTTGATATATGTCTATTTCTCATACAAAATTGCCTGCTGCTAGGTAAATCTAAACACATGTGATGTGTAATGCAGTCATTATTGTGATAGGAGAATGGCAATTATGTACATTATGTGTATAATCAAGGATTGGAACACATTCCTTAATAAGGCAACAGCATATACAACATTGTCTCATTTCCTCGTGCTGCAGGGAAGCCTTTGTAGTTCTCTTGGTTAAGCCAAATGTAATCCTATACCATCATCATTATTCAACAAATCATTTCTACATGAAAAATGACAGAAATTCTTGTAATAGTGATCCCCAGCTGTGCATGTACACAGCCAGTTGCAGGGGGACAATATTATTACTTAAATGCACATTCACAGTCATAATGACACACGTGAATCTAAGGAGTAAAGGCTTGATTTGAACAGAATACCTAAGATCACAAGGTACAGAATGCTTTCTGAATTACATACTTCACATGAGATGTTGGTTTACATTTGTGACAGTGTACATTTGAATGGATGACATCACCATTGTTTAACACATTGATTTCTCCTAAAATGTTATGGATGTAGTTGAAGTGAACAGTGATATTCCACAGCTACATATAATATATGCATTAGAATCCTTCTCTACACAGCATGACAGACAAATGCACACTCACAGTAATCAGTCATTGCTTGATTCAAAATGCTTCATCTTTAGTTACACAGTTCAGAGAGCACAGTATCAATAGCCAGTGCCACAGTATAAGGCACAACACAACTGTGATGTAATACACTTTTGAAAGCATAATGTAACCATTCTATTTCCAAAACCAGGTATTGTCTAGGGGTAAGAGAATGTTACAGGGTAGCACTCTGCCAGTTAAAATATATCTCCTAATTGGAACTTTACATAAGGGGTGCTGTCAGAGAGCTGATTGTAACATGACAGCACACAGTCACACTATTTAATCACTATTGGATTTGAACCTCCTACCTATCAAGTTACAGAACCTAGAAAACACAGTATTAACCACAAGGGCCACAGGAGAACTCAGGATATTATAGTGGGAGAGTTCACTTATGAAAGGATGACTTCATCAGTGTGTTGCAGTGAATATGTTTGTGGTAACAGTTGACTAAGAGGATGGGGGAGTCCTCACACAAGTTAAAATCTTTCCCTGAATAGACACTGATGCAACATATCTGTTTCGGTGGGAGATCTGACTTTTATAATGAGAGAATGCAATTATGAAAGAATGACTTCATCAGTGTGTTGCAGATAATATGTTTGCAGTAAACGTTGGATAAGGGGATGGGAGAGACCATTTCCAGGTTAAAATCTTCCCCTGAGTGGAATTTGGTACATCACATCTGTTCTGGAAGTGATACATACTTGAGATTGAGGTCACTCACACACACACACACACACACACACACACACACACACACACACACACACACACACACAGACATGCATTCACCACTGGGAGATTTGGACTTCCTACCAATCTAACACAGTATTAGCCACCAACCCCCACACCAGAAGTCTGACTGGGAAAAGGTGAACTTTTCACAGGATGACCTCATCAGTGTAATGTGAAGTAGATGCCTGTGGTAAATGTGGAAAACTGTTCTGAGAATGTTATATCCAAAGGTGAATTGTTTTCTGGAGTGGAAGTGGACACAGAACATCTGTTGTTCATGTTTTACTCACTTGTCACTAGAAACACACACAAACACACACATTCATCCCAGTCAGATCGGAACCATCTACCTATCTAGTTACAAAATCTAGAAAGCACAGCATTAGCTACAAGAGCCGCAGGAGAAGCCTTACTCTGAAAGGTAGAGAGTACACTTTTGACTTGTAGAGAAGATGTCTGTGGTAAATGTAGGATAAATTGCAGAGAGAACTGTTTCCAAAGTTAATTTCTTCTTCTGAGTAGAAATGGACACAGTACCTCTGTTGTAGAGGCTTTACTTATCTGGCACTGGAACCACACACACACAGACACACATGTTCACCACTGTCAGATTTGAACCACCTACCTATCTATTTACACAATGTAGATAGCACATTATGAATTGCAAGAGCTACAGGAAAATTCTGACTTTACCAATATAATAATGTACATAGTATTAAAGCATCATTATTTCAAACAGCTGCTGTGCATCATAGGTTTTGGGACAAATGCATATGTCTGGACAGGCCAACATAACATCACTGTGCTTGTCCCATGCAATTGTATACTTCTCTGCTAACTGCTATATAGTGTCATTCACATATATTGCATTATTGTGAGGGACATGTTCTTATTTCATAGCACGGGATGTCAATACCAGTCACAACTGTAAAAAAAGTGGATTGTTAAGCATTCATGACAGTTCACCTGGCATGACTGAATGCAAATAGTAACCATTTATTGTGTCACTGTCAGTTCTATTAGCTCAGATTGCACAATGTGCATTGACAATACAAACAAATGCTTCCTAAATATGACACTGCATTTCTGAATAACAGTGATGCTTTATGTGTGAAAAGTTACATACCATTGTAACAAATTTGCAGGTGTAACCATTGTAGTGCAGGCATTTGTTAACAGACTGAATTAATTGACCAGGATAATGGCGAGTTAAGAGAAAATGTAGCCAACACTTTCACCCACAAGGGTCATATAAAATATTCAAAAACCCTTTGGCATACATCTAGATTTGAACCTTGATAGTATTCCAAAACAATTTTATAGACCTGAGCATTTTTTAACCACACCACATTAGAACTTCTTTCCCAAGGTTCAAATATGGCAACAGACTGAAGCAAAGGAGAATGTGTATATCACTCTTCATGGCGCTTATGACAATTGTAAAATGACAAAGTGTGCATTACATTCACTAGCCTAATAAATATGAAACAGTAGAAAATGATGATACCGAAGTGGAAACAGATAGAGGTATAAAGACATTTGGCAAAATTCAATAATGCCTACACTGTAGCACACTGTTCTGGATTTAGTAAGTGGCTCTATATGGTGTGTAGTAGCTCTACATGGTGTGTAGAGACACACAAACAAGATACACACAATGGCATGCTAATTACAACATAAGCAGCTGAAATGTATGCTAATCAGTCAAAGATGGAAGAGCTATTCAACAAGCTATAAAGCAACCATGTAGACTCAGTGCTGGTTTTCCCTGTGAATTACAAAATCTACTGGAATACAGCCACAGAAAGTAGTCTACACAGAAAGGATGTTAGGGGCTGCTGTTGATTTAATTCATGTGTATGTGCAACTAGCTGAAGTCTATGCTGCTGCTGCTAATAGACAATGTCCAAGAAGGTGAAGAATTTTCAGACTCCATTTAACATTTCACAATCTACATGAGGTGGAAATCGTAGAGCACTACCGGGTGGATAGAGACACACTGCAGCAACTCTGAAACCTTTGTTGATTTAAACTCAAAGCCAGAGCAAACTGAGGGGAACCCATACAAGTGTAGACAAAGGTATATGTAGCACTATGAATTTTAACTACAGGAATCTTTCAGACACAAAGAGTGGACATGCTGGGAGTATAACAAGCATCAGCATTCAGGATCCTCCATTAATTCCTGAATGCTGTACTACCACATGCCAGTGACCACATACATTTTCCCCATACACCTGAAGACAAGGCCACAAATATGCAGGAGTTCTACCCTGTAGCACACTACCATGAAGTACCGGATTCCATAGATTGCACACATAAAGAAATTAAGGCACCACCTGGGGAAAAGGGAAGGCTCTACATAAATAGAAAGGGATTCCACTCTATTAACCGCCAACTCATGTATAATGCCAAGGAAATCATCTTGAACGTGTGTGTTGGCAATCCAGGCAGTTACCATGACTGACATATCTGGCAAACCATGTTCACTGTGGGATATCCCACAGAGTAATTTACTGGGGGATGCAGGTTACGCACAGGAACCATGACTGATGACACCCATCAGGAATGCACAGATACACCCATTGAAGAATGCCATAGTGAGGTACATTTTCAAACCACAAATATCATGGGGAATGTGTTTGGGCTGCTGAAGTAGCGGTTCTAGTGCATAGATACATTTGGGGACCCCTGCAGTAAAATCCATGTGCATGTACTAAGATATTCACTGTATTTGCCATGCTACACAACATCATGCTGAGAAAGCAGCTTCAGCAGGATTAACAAGGGAAAGCAGCACACTTCCTACTACCAATGACAAGGGCACTACAACCACATACAAGTAAGGCATCAGAGGGGGAACTAGCAGCTGATGTGGGTGTAGGCAGACATAGGCATGCTCAGTATGCCCTTGCACTGGCTAAAAGGCAATGCATAGCACACCCGCTCACAACCTAAGGGCCTAAAACCTTTCTGCTATGCACATACATATACACATACATATAGTAACATTGATGCCAGGCAATGCTCACAACCTTTACCTACCTATCTAATGGCTGTGTACTGCTAGCATTAAACAGAGTCAGCCCTGAACTAAAACTGTTGCAACTGCTGGATTTACAAGGTAAGTGATGAACCTGGAGTGTATTGTTTAATAAGAGTGAATGGCATATCCTTGCATGTTGTTACTTGGCAATGTAAGCAAGTAAAAAGTAGGTGATTTGTACAGAAATGACTTTAACATGTGACAGCAGAGACATATGTGATTTATATGTGCCCATTATCAAGTAGTAGGCCTCAGGCATTAAAGATTCATGCAGTCGTACCTCTCAAAAGTATTGATGGTCACCCTCAGTTTAGCACCATATTTTTGTACAGGAAAATCATTTAAAGAGAGAAGTTAGAAAGTAATGAGACACATTTCAGTTTCAGACTTCACAACCTTCACAAGATCGTTAACAATACTGATGCAAAAATGTTTGATTCTATCAATTGTCTAACTTTCTAAGACCAATGTATGTCAAAGGTACAATTACCAAATCAACATCACAAATGGAGATATACTAATCACTAAGTTAGCTATTCACCCTGAGCATCAGACAAAAATGTTATATATCCCTGAATCCAAAAGATGGAAAACAGGGATATAGCATAATTATCATCATATCATCATTTGCACAGGGTGCTGGGGGGCATAAAGCCTAGGCTGACACAAAAGGTCAGTGAGTGTGTGTGAGTAACAAAGAGAATCAGGTAGACATTTGGATAAAGTCACAAATGGTCAGTGAGACAAATGAGATTTGAGCTTTATGCCTGAACTGTTGTGTGTGAGTGTCTGTATGGGTCCTGCAGGTTAAATTGGTGTGTGAGTATCTGCATGAACACAGCCAAGCTCTGTGCTACCTCTACCTCTTGGTATGTCAGACAGGTGTGAGCTGTGCATGGGAGAGGTGGCAGTACATTGTTGCCATACTTGACCAAGAGAACTGTATTTGCCAGGAGTTTCACTGACATTAATATGCCCATCGTCAGCTGCACTGCTGCTACCTGAATGTCTGCTGGATGAGCTCTTCTCATGAGAACACCCAGGACTATGACCCCAAGGTCTGCCATGCCAGGAAGTGGACCCCTTAACCACTGATAGATCTGTGGAAGTAGCGCCACTATGGGAGCATGATTGGGCATAGCTATGTCAGCCAACAGCAGATGATGTGCAGTGACAGAGACCTGGTTCAAGGCTCCAGAGAGCACCCATGCATTACCAGGCTATAACTCATGCCACACGTTTTGGCCACCTAACCTGGACCAAAACACTAATGGAGGAGGCGTGTCCATATTCATTAAGGATATCCACACCTCCAGGCTAGTTGCTCAACATAATGCACCCGAAATTATCCAAGTGCAACTAACAGTGTGCAAGACTGCAATCCAGGTTGTAGCTTGTTACAAATCCCCCACCATGCCCCAGGATGCCCACTCCTCGTTTTTTGATATACTAGGTAATATTAAGGTACAGCCCAATACCCTAATAATGGGCGATTTCAACTACCCCACCATCAACTGGGAAAACTACTCATGTGCTAACTCATTTGCTCAATGCTTTCTGGAACTCATAAATTCCAATGCCCTGGATCAGCATGTCCATACCCCCACCAGTGGCAGCAACATCCTGGACTTGGTCATTACCAGTATGGGCAACCAATGTTCCACACCAGAGGTCAACTTCTCACTGGTCAGGTCCGACCACAAGCTAATCACCCTATACATCAATATTCTGCCTCCACCCGCATTAAGGAAACCACAGTAAAAAACTTCTCCAAAGCCAACATCTTGCTTCTTAAGACAGAAGTGGCAAGCTTCACAACACCTATACGGATGGAAAATAGAGGCATGCCTGCTGAATCCTATACAAATGTACTGTATAAGCACATACACAAGTGCATGGATTGTGCCATCCCCAACAGAGCAAAGATGCTATCCTCCAAAAAAGGAAGCCAATCTGATGGTCCCCTGCATTTAACAAACTCTAAAACAGAAGGAAGAAGCTGTTGCAAATAAGGGAAAAATCCCCTGATTGCAGGAACACCATGGTCAGCCTCAGTAAGAAGCTGAGATCTCTGATAAAATCCTCCAAAGCTAGTTATGAAAATAAAATCGCCACTGGTTCTAAAGACAACCACAAAGCATTCTACAGCTATGTCAAAACTCTCAATGGCAACACTCAGATCTGCTCTGAGTTACAGCACAATAGCACTAAATATATAGAACCAACTGATATTGCCAACATCCTGACAGATAGGTTCAGTGCAAACGTCAGCGCCCCCTCACCCCCCATAGAGCCCATCACTATACCAGAAGAATGCAAATCCCTTGTAATCACAGCTGCACAAGTAAAGACCACACACTCCAAAGCCAAGAACACAGCATCCATGGGACCTGACAGCATCCCAAGCTGCATTCTGCACAAAATACAGAATGAACTGGCACCCCACCTAAGTACCATGTTCACTCATAGCCTCACTTCAGGCTTTGTGCCTACTGAATGGCGCACAGTGAAGGTTATCCCACTCCACAAAGGGGGTGCCACCATGAACCCCGGGAACTACTGCCCTATTAGCCTGATGAGTCTGGTTTGCAAGGCCTTGGAATGTATTGTCTTGGAGCTTATAAACAAAGACATAGGTAACATCCAAACTCTGGACCCCACTCAGTTTGGATTTGTAAAAGGTAGGTCATGTCTCCTAAACCTGATTGACTTCTTTGAAGTAGTCACCAGAGCCGTGGATGAGGGTAAGGTGGTGCACACAGCCTATCTTGACCTTGCCAAGGCTTTCAATACCATCTCCCACTCTGGAATTATAGATAAACTCACTAGACTGGGCATAAATCCCTATGTCACAAGATGGGTGGCCAACTCGCTCACTGACAGAACCCACACAGTTAAAGTAGCCCTCTCCAAATCCAACTTAAAACCAGTGACAGACATACCTCTCAACCTGGAATCATCAAAAATCTGGACAAGGCCCATGAAAAATAGGTACAAATCTGTACGCTGGTTAACAAAATTTGCATACATAATAACATAACCCCACCCACTCCAATGGAATTGTGGGATAACAACTTTCAAACACAAACTGAAGAACAGACAACCAAAATATGGCACCAGAGTTCCCCTGCAGCCATTCCAATGTCCCATTACCTGGCTATTTCACCCCATTTGCCATAAACACTAATGTGTGCATACTACTTTACTTCTACAATGATTATTTGGATTTTATTTTTACATTTTATAGCACAATGCACAAACATGAATAGGCATCTGCTAAACAAAGCAATATTGTCTAGTAATGAAAATAGACTTGGCATTAAAACTTCTCTACCCTTGAAACTCACATTCATTGAAACAGCATTGTCACACACACCACATCCAAAGAAAATGCATCTGGCCAGTGGTGGATAAAGATTACCTTTGGGCTGTTTTCAAATCATAGGCCCCTTGCACACAAAACAAGAAACATACATGTGTTCTTTGATACACCTTCCTGACTTTATTAAATTATATTCCTTGTATAATATAGCACACTTGTTAGATTTACATTAGAATGCATTTTAAATTTATAATTTGAACATTTTTCCAGTAGGCAATGAAACAAAATGCATGAACCAATAATGACAAAAACTGCCCAGTTCAGGACATTTCCATCATAAGTGTACATATATAAATAGAATGAGAGCAGTGTAAGCCATAGGCATCTTGCACAGCTTCTTGCACTTATTTTCAATTTCAGTTTTTTGTTTGGGGGGGGGGCAAAAGGGCAAAAGCCAGAGACATTTTAATCATTGCTTTTATAATTTTGGAAAGTTGCTAGAATAAAACATGTTACCACCATGCATTTCACTGCCAAGTCTTGAACCCAGCACCCTGTGCACTATAGTCAGAACATACCCCTATGCCAAATCATCAGCTTCTTAAAAGATAGTTAGACTGAAACTTAAATGGCAATCATTTAGTGAATTCAGTTCTCACTTCTCACCATAGCTCTCTCAACCTCTTAGCAGAAAAAACCCAGACAAAGCCAATAATGGGGGAATACAGAATTCAGTTCTCATTTCTCAGTGTGTGTGTGTGTGTGTGTGTGTGTGTGTGTGTGTGTGTGTGTGTGTGTGTGCGTGTGTATGTAAATGAATCTTTTTATTAATTTATATTAATTTGATAACATGATATGCAGCCTAATTTTATGCATTTTCCTATATGTTTCTGAGTGACTTAACATGTTCATAAATTCAATCACACAACAGCTTTTAGTTTTGCACAAATCAAAGCAAGTCTGTCACATTAAGCAGAGTAAACAAGCTGGTTGACATTAAAAGTGGCAAGTAAATGATTTTTTTTTTATTTCCTTTGAAGCACCCATAATCAATATTAGAATCTGAACTAAGATCATTCACATTGGTGTTATACAGCCATAAATTCAAGCCTTATGCTCTATCCAAATATTTATATCCTCTAGATAATTGAGGCTGTTCCTATATTTGATATCACCTACTAAGCTGGCTGTGATCTTATCATGTAATAGACTCATCATATTCAGTAAATAAGACAGGCAGTTAGCATGCTTCCTGTGGTCCCAGATTTGCTTCTCAGCTTCCATTTGCTCACTGTGTGTACTCTTGGGCCAAAGGGACACTTGGGCCCATTGAGTTTATCCAGTTAACAAATAAATTAAACAAAAAAGTAGTAATAAAATATCAGTTTTAAAGGAATGCTAAAGATTTTTGATAGCATAGGTAATATATAAAGAACCTAAAAAATGTTCATAACATGATCAATGTGTTGCGGTCCAAAACAAATAGTGCACAGCACTAAATGAAATAGCAGTAATGCATGGCGGGGCAATTCGGAGACATTTTGAGCACTTGAGCTACCACAGAAATATCTTGGTATGTATCACACACAAATGAGTACCAACATGAAAATGAGAGTCATCTATAGGCAAATAATGAATTGGAACATTGTGTTTGATTCAGGAACATACACATATAGTATTATGAGCTGTGGTGATCATTTATTACGAATGCCAAAATTCTCCTGGGTACAGGAGTTTCACTCGTTATAATGCTAGAATTAATTAACAGATGAGCATACATTGGATTCAATGGGGGCATTTTCAAACACAGACACACACACACAGACACACCAAAGCCTCCAATATCTCCAGCAAAAGCCTTAAATAGCAGCAAAAAAGTCTGTGTAGATACTACCAACAAAAGCGCCTTAAACGTGATAGATACTAAGCTCCGATAACTCCACGACCAGCAAAAGCCTTAAACAGCAGCAAAGAAGCTAGCAAATACATTGAATACTATAGCCTGCAGCAAACTAGCAACGCTCTATGAATACTACCTAACAGTAGCAAATACATTAACTCCAGATAAGCAATTAGATACTACAGCAACTAACTCCATCTGGATAACCATGGATAAGAACAGCCCAAGCAGATGACTGCAAACTAAGCCCAAGCAGATGACAATTACCTTAAACAGCAACTAACTCCGCATAAGCATGGATAAGAACAGCACAAGCAAGCAGATGATTCTGCAAACAGCCCAAGCAGATAACAAATACTCTTAGTCTGCAAACTACTGCTCTGGATAACTCTATAACTCCACTACTAAAATACAAAAAAAAAAAACAACTCACTTTGTTTCTGCACTCAAACAGCCAGCCGGAAACGGATGCATGTGAGCCCTTGAGCTCAATTCTGACAGGCTAGTGGAGCTGAAGTCATCGCATGCGTTATGACGTTAGCTCAAAAAGCACGAAAAGAAAAAAAAAATTTAAAAATCGGAAATGAAGGGTTGCCACTCGGGAACCGTGGCACCCCATTATTTGGACCCCAAAACTCGGTAAAAACCGAGTAATTCGGTACATTTGGGAGGTATGGTGACAAGTGGAGTACCACAGGGCGCAGACCTGGGTCCTCTCCTGTTTGGCATCTACTTCTCAGAAGTCCAGGTTAATACAGCAGGTCTTTGGCTAATGAAGTTCATAGAGGACTGCAAACTAGGTGCCATAATAGAATCACCTAATGATGTGGACATTCTACAAAGGGGCCTCACTGAGACTGATGCTTGGTGTCAAAGTCATGGCCTCAAGCTCAATGCCAAGAAGTGCATTTTCATCCCCTTTGGGAAAAACACTGTAACCATGAACTACCACATAGGTGGTAGCCTATTAAATACCGCAAGTATGATAAGAGACCTTGGGACACAGATGGACGGTAGTCTTTCCTTTGATAATCACATCACCACTGTAGTCAGGAAATCCTTCTATGTGGCACACCTCATCACAAAGGGGTTCACCTCCAGAAATAAAAGAGGTCATTGTTCCTCTCTACTCATACCTCATCAGACCCATTATAGAGTACAACGCCACATTTGGCATGTACCTCGCAAGACATCTGCAACAACTAGAAAGGCCACAGAAATACCTCACTAAGAGAATTACTGGCCTCAAACAGATGCCATACGCAGACTGTCTCAAAAAACTCCAGCTCTATGCCATTGCTTATCGCCTACTCAGAGGCAAACTTTGCCTAACATATGAAGCCATGTCAAACCCAGATCTGTTGGACATGCTACACTTAAAGAAACCCCAATCTGTCCAGGCCACATGCTCCAGGGACCTAAACCTTGCCACCACAATGAACAGAACATGCTGGAGGCATAGATTCATATCCCAGAGACTTCCCATGCTCTGGAACAGACTACCCATTCATGTCAAGCAAAGCTCCTCATTACCCCTCTTTAAGAAAAATCTCGACAATTGGATGGGAAATAGGAAATTCACCCTGAGGATTCCTTCTGTGGCTCTGCTAGGCAGGGGCACAGGAAAATAACTTTCTTGAGTGGCAAAAGCCAGGGAACATTTTTGGCTAGGCTTTTATAGGCCCCAGGGCTGATAGCCTAGTACCTATCCATGAACCTATGAACCTATGGGGTAGACCTACTCGCACAAGAATGCTGTCCTCTGCCCAACAGACGTTCTTTCACAGACACTGCCCATTCCAATGTGTCATTCATCCAATTCATTGAATTGGCAACATGGTGGAGGCAGTCATGCATGTCAGCCTGTGTCACATCTACAACCCTAGGAATTTCTCTGGAGGACCTATGGGATCATGTCTGTGCCTCAGTGTTTGCCCTAAACATACTTCAAGTAGCATGGGATGACACACCTGGATGAGGTGGAGGATGGACAGAAGGCTTCCTCCAAGCACCCTTAATAACCCTCCTGTGTGGTATCTTACCCACACTCTGTCTATGACCAGAGAGAAGAGGCAATGAAGCCGCAGTAACCACACTTCCTGATCAAGTGTCTCACCCTCCACTTGTCCAATATCTGAGGGCTCACTGGGATGGGATTACAGCGGTTGACTGAATGTCAACCTAAATGTCAGATTCAACTTCTGCACTCCCCAACTGTGCCTCTGTTTGGCCAGTATCATCATCAGAGTCTGCAGGTACTCTGACATCAGGTGGTAAGTGTCCTACTCTTCCATTGTCAGGATCACCTGTGATAATAAGCAACAAACACAGGGAAAAATTAATAGCTACAATACTATAGTCAAATGTATGCTAACAAAGTAACAGTGGTACCACTACTACAGACAGTACAGCAATACACAAAAGAGTCCTGACACAAACATCACACATATGGCCATTTTTTTATTTCTTTGAACTGCTCATCACCACTGATAAAGAATATATTTTTGGCTTACCATGTGCAGTTGATGCTATGTTTCCCATGGACTATGTTCTTGGAAGAAGTAAAGCAAAAGTTAAGGACAACATCATCACAAATAAAACCCTTTAAATATTCATTAACTATACTTTCAACAAGATCAATCAGAATGTATTGTTAACTGTAGCAATCTACAATCCCACCATAAACAAATTTATTGTTAAACAGAACTAATGCATTGCTGCTAATATTTTACAATACAAGAGTATTTAACAATTGAGATACCTAAGCCTCCCTTAAATCTCCTCCTGGGACATACTTGCAGTCTGGAAACAGCAGCACCAATGTTAAGGACATACTGTTCTGCACTTTCCTGGAAGCTGTCTCGATTCCTGACAGTGGAAAGAAACTCTTCATTTTCTGTTAGTGGGACTCAGTAGTAGCTCCCCCAGTACCCCTCTGATCATAGGCCACTGGAGCTGCTCTCCCCCATGCAGATGACATCATGTCAGTGGTCCTGTGGTGCCCTGTGGCACACCTAATCTGCCTACTGCATTCACATAAGCAACTTTCTGTTGCCAAACTTGCTATCTGCCTGACATCTTTCCAAGTCCCCTTTCAAGCAGAAAGGCACCGTATCACCTAAAAGCTTACACAATGACCTGATTCTCAGAGTCAATGGGGGGGGGGGGGATCGAGACTACTGGGTGCCATGGTCCAAGGTGACCTAAAACACAATAGAAGTTCACCTAGCTACAAAATGGTCCTAGGTGACCTAAAACACAATAAAAGTTCACCTAGCTACAAAATTCCTGTTTCCAAAATAAAACAGAAGTCACTCAGTGCACTACATCCACAATTAATACATGTGCAAATAACTGACATATGATATTTTAGTACTGTGGATGATGTTGCAGTTGGTTATCTGCAGAATAATTTCAGGTCCCTACTGCAAAGCTGTATGTGTGCCAAAGAGGGATAAGGCTCCCTTACTGTTTTCTGAAGGTTCATTGGAGTGAGGGTTCAAATCCAGACCTATGTAAAAATATTTCATGCGTATTAACAAACATTTTGTAGTGTTTATTTCATAGATTTGCATTTCTTCATTTCAATTATTTTTCCCTTTCACTTTTTTATTTTTATTTTTTATTTTTTTGCAAGTGTTATTTCAACATTCTTGTGGCAACAAATGTAAGTGTAGGGCTATCATGCACATGGTTCTGGATTCTAATACAGGACATTCCAAATAAGTTTACTGTTGTTCCATTTCCCATATATTCACTCACTTTTGATAATGGAGGTGATATGAATTATATGTATGAGGGATAAGACAACCTTATTGTATTTTCAGATGTATGACTGAGAGTATACTGCCTACCATATTTATGTAAGTATAATTTTGCTATCTGGACTTGAATGGCCTTCACAATTAAATAAGACATGTACACAACTGGATCTATATACAAGAACTTTGTCAGGACACATGCATATATGTGTAACACCTCAAACTGTCAGCTGTATTTATAAATGATTCCTGACTTTGAGCAGCACTTCTTCTGTGGTGAAGATGGAAAATCACTGCTGTGGAAGAAAATGTTTTTCCCCTTATTCCTAGGTTTAAATCCCACACTTTTAAAATCAATTTTATCAGTGTATAAATCCAAAAACAAATGTGCCAGGTCCTGACATGTATGCCCCCAGTACAGGTCTGCAAACTTTGCTCACCAAATAGTTACTTTACAACTTACAAGAAAAATGACAGAAGCTCAATGCCAAACATTATTTTAATGAGTAAAATAATTAAACACAGCAAAGCTTTTGAGTTACAAAACTCTTTCTCAATGCAATTATACATCTCACTATCTTCACAGTGTTTAAATATGTACACCAGTCAATCATACATAGTCTTAAAATCACAATAGCTAAATGCAGTTAAAATAAAACAGCATAGTCAAAGGAACACACACACACACACACACACACACACACACACACATATATATATATATATATATATATATATATATATATATATATATATATATATATATATATATATATATATTAAGAAGCCCAGGACCAAATAAAAGTAAACATATAATAATATCCATATATAAACAAATAAATAAATAATATATTACATATTATAAGTATTACTAATAACTATACTAGTGTTGTCGCCTCACAGTAAGATGTTGTCCTGTTCGATTCTCAGCTAGAGCGTCTTCTGTGTGGAGACATGCGTGAATGGGCGTACCTTCGATGAAGGTTGTGCGTCAGGGCAGGCAACTTGGCACGTAAAAATCTACTGCCAATCATTAGCAGACCGGAGTTCCACTGTGGCGACCTCTAACCGGGAAAAGCCGAAAGATACAACAACAACTAATAACTATACTAGCTATTATTATACCAAATATTACAATAAAAATAAAAACAAACATTACTTATATACATATTGAAAAATATGTATATAATTCCATGATAAATATTTATGGGCTTGATAGTA
Organism: Protopterus annectens; assembly: GCF_019279795.1. Classification (NCBI taxonomy): domain Eukaryota; kingdom Metazoa; phylum Chordata; order Ceratodontiformes; family Protopteridae; genus Protopterus; species Protopterus annectens. The sequence goes on along the minus strand of NC_056735.1, from coordinate 1,949,351,343 downwards.
TTGGTACTATTTAATGCTGGCATTTTATCAGCTCTGAAATAATTAATCCAGTCATATGCAATAATCTCTGTTTTATTCACTAGTCCACCTCCTCTTTCATTGCAATGGACAGTTTGCAAAACCCTAAGCTTAAACTTATGATGAGGGCCCACAGATAAAACGTGTTTGCTCAGGGCATTTGTCTCAAGTTTGCTTTGAATATCTGAAAGATGTGATCATTGCTCCTACCTTCGTGAAGGTTTGCTGTCCCATCTGATGCTGTGTGGTTGGTTCTATTCTGTCCCATCTCCTCCTCTTCCTGCTCTTGCTCCTTCCCCTGAATGCTTCTTTGATTTGAATGGGCAGCTGTAATGAAAAATGGCTTAAGGCTGAAAAACTATCAGCCCATTTACACTTCTCTTTCACTGTTCAGAGTTACCAGTTACAGTTGCATTCTTGTCAATGGTACTCACAAAATGACTCAAAACAGCACCATTCTGTTTATCTGCTGTTTCAGGATTTCCATTCTCAGCTGTATTATTAAAATTCTTAACCTCAGACAAAAAATTGCTTGCTGCAGTCTTAGTTTGAATCAGAGTGAAGCTATTCAAATCTATGACTGCTTCACTTCATCTAGTAGCACCAACTTCAGTTTCACTATTAAGGGAAGGGGTGGGCCTGCCACTAGTCTTTTTAAACTGTATGTCCTCAGTCTGCAATAGTATCTAATTTCTTAAAGGAGAAGCAGCTTCTGAGGTAAATTGCCTGTTTTCTTTTGGCCAAGAAAATATATAGGTTCATAGGTTCATGTGTAGGTACTAGGCTATCGGCCCTAGGGTCTATACAAGCCTAGCCAAAAAGGTACCCTGGCTTTCGCCACCCAAGAATATTATTTTCCTGTGCCCCTGTCAAGCAGAGCCATAGAGGTGACCCCCGGCATATTTCCCATACAATCATCAAGATTTTTCTTGAAGAGTGCTAATGAGGAGCTTTGTTTGATATAGACAGGTAGTTTGTTCCAGAGTATGGGAAGTCTCTGGACAGGAATATATCCCTCCAGCATGTTCTGTTTATTGTGGTGGCAGGTTTAGGTCCCTAGAGTGTGTAGCTCAAAGGGATTGGGATTTCTTTAAGTGGAGCATGTCCAACAGCTCTGGGTTTGACATAGCTTTGTATGTTAGGCAGAGATTGCCTCTGAGTAGGCAATATGCGATGGAGTAAAGCTGTAGTTTCTTGAGACAGTCTGTGGAGGGCATCTGCTTTAGGCTGGTAATCCACTTTGTGAGGTATTTCTGAGGCCTTTCCAGTTGTTGTAGATGTCTTGTGAGGTACATACCAAAAGGGGCGCTGTACTCTATAATGGGTCTAATGAGTGACGAGTAGAGAGGAACAATGACCTCTTTTTTCCTGGATGAGAAAACGTTTGTGAAGAGGTGTGTCATGTAGAAGGATTTCATGACTACTGTGGCGATGTGATCATCAGAGGAGAGACTACTGTCCACCTGTGTCCTAAGGTCTTTTATCACACTTTCAGTGTTAAGTAGATTGCTGCATATGTGGTAGTTCCTGGGTACAGAGTTTTTACCAAACTGGATGACACTGCACTTTTTGGCATTGAGCTTGAGGCCATGGCTCTGACACCAGGCATCTGTCTCAGCGAGGCCCTTCTGTAGGGTGTCCACATCATTAGGAATTTCAATTATGGCTCCTAGTTTGCAATCATCTGCGAACATCATTAGCCAAAGACCTTCTGTGTTAGCCTGTACTTCAGAAAAGTAGATACCAAACAGGAGAGGACCCAGGACTGAACCCTGTGGTACTCCATTTGTCACTGGTCTGAAGCCAGATTTGGAGTCTGCTGCTTTCACAGTGTGGGTTCTGTCAGTGAGTCAGTTGGCAACCCATCTTATGCCATAGGGATTTATACCTAGTTGAGTGAGTTTATCTATAATTCCAGAGTAGGGGGTGGTATCAAAAGCCGTGGCAAGATCTAGATACGTTGTGTGAACCATCTTACCTTCATCTACGGCTTCGGTGACTGCTTCAAAGAAGTCAATCAGGTTTAGGAGACATGATCTTCCTTTTACAAACCCGCAGTGAGTGGGGTCCAGAGTTCGGAGATTACCAATGTCTTTGTTTATAACTGGCTCCCCCTTTGTGGAGTGGGATAAACATCAATGTGCGCTATTCAGTGGGCAAAAAGCCTGAGGTGAGGCTATGATTGAACATGGTGCTTAGGTGGGGTGCCAGTTCATTCTGTAGTTCATGTAGAACGCAGCCTGGGATGTTCTCAGGTCCCATGGATGCTGTGTTTTTGACTTTGGAAAGTGTGGTTTTTACCAGTGTAGCTGTGATTGCAGGAATTTTGCATTCTTGCTGTATAGAGATGGGTCCTTTAGGGTGTGTGGGGGGGTAAAGTTAGCACTGAACCTATCTGCCAGGATGTTGGCAGGTTCTGTATATTTAGTGCCATTGTGCTGTAACTCAGAGCAGATGTGAGTGTTGCCATTGAGATTCTTGACATAGCTAAATAATGCTTTGTGGTTGTCTTTAGAATCAGTGGCAATTTTGTTTTCATATCTAGCTTTGGAGGATTTTATGAGGGATCTCAGCTTCTTACTGAAGCTGACCAGGGAGTTCTTCCAGTCATGGGATTTTACTCCTTTTTGCAAAAGTTTCTTTCTTCTGTTGTAGAGTTTGTTTATGGCAGGGGACCACCAGATTGCCTTCCTTTTTTTTGGAGGGTAGCATTTTGGTTCTGTTAGGAATAGCACAATTCATACACTCATGTAAGTGCTTATAAAGTGCATTTGTGTAGGATTCAGCAGTCGTACCTCTATTGTCCATCTGCAGGGGTGTCGTGAAGTTTGCCACTTCTGTCTTAAGAATCGTGGAGTTGGCTTTGGAGAAATGTTTTACGGTGGTTTCCCTAATGGGGGTTGGGGCGGGATGTTGATGTCTAGGCTGATTAGCATGTGGTTGGATCTGACCAATGAGGAATTGACCACTGGTGTGGAACACTGGTCACCCATGTTGGTAATGACCAGGTCTAGGATATTGCTGCCCCTGGTGGGGGTGAGGATAAGTTGATCCAAGGCTTTGGAATTAATGAATTCCAGAAAATGTTGAGCAAAAGAGTTGGTACATAAGTAGTTTTCCCAGTTAATGGTGGGGTAGTTGAAATCACCCATTATTAGGGTGTTGGGTTGTACCCTTATATTTTCCAGTGTATCAAGAAATGAAGCGTAGGAATCTTGGGGCATGTTGGGGGATCTGTAGCAAGTTACAATTTGCAACTAGCCTGGTGGTGTGAATATCCTTATTGAATATGGACACGCCTCCACCTTTAGTGTTTCAGTCCAGGATAGGTGTCCGAAAGGTGTGGTATGAATTTTAGCCTGGTAATGCAGGGGTGCTTTCTGGAGCCTTGAACCAGGTCTCTGTCACTGCACAGATGTCTATGTTCTTCATTTTAAGGAGTGCCTTGAGTGAATGCATTTCGAGGTTTAGACTTCTAGCATTGAGTAGCATTACCCTCAGATTTTGCTTGCTTGTACCTGTTATGTTGGTGAATTTTTCATTTGATCCTTGCCTAAAAAAGGCACTATAAGGGTATCAAGAGTGTTAGCCAGTATCTGGAATCCCAAGGATGACAGGTGAAGACCATCTCTGGCAAAGCATCATGGTCTGTCAATCATATCATCCCAGGCAGACAGACACTGGATCCCCTTAGAATGACACCAGAAGCTTAGCCAATTGTTGAAGTCAATTATTTTGTCCTGGTACTGTGGTATCATTCTGGGTGATGGCAGGATGCTACTCATGGCTAGGGTCATACCTGCCTGGGCTACAAGATCAGAGAGCTCCTCTATGTCTCTTTTCATGTAGTCCAGGGAGGTACATCTCAGGTCATTCACACCAACATGGACAATGACAGAGTCATATTTGTACTTGTTGTGGAGTTACCTGAGTGCGTGCATTATGTGGTGGATCCTGGCACCCGACAAGCAGCTGACAGTAACTTTCACCTTGTTTAGCCTGGTGAGTGGAATATCAGTGTGCCTGACTATAGAGTCAACTATGACTAGAGCTTTGGGTACGTTGTTATGCCGTATGGGCTGTGGTTGAGTGGCATACTGAGTTTGTGGGCTATGTGTCATTTGGGTTGTGTTCGGGGGTGGAGGTTGCATGCATTTCTGCTTTGGCGGTCTCTGTTGCTTGAGCAGATTTTTATTGAGAGCCTCCATGAATGTAGGTGTGTGTTTTGTGTTGCTATGTGTGTGTTTTGGTGGTGTAAGTTTTGAGGGACTATATGATGAGTGTGGTGTGGTGCAAGTGTTTACCTTCTCCTCTAGACTGACTAGTTCAGTCTTGAGTGAAGAGAGCTTTGCTTCCAGTTTGGCTATATAAGTACATCTCTCACAGGTTGTAGTTTTGGGTGGTAGGAGGAGAGGGTTGTCTGTGTACATGAGGCAATTGCTGCATTGCCCAAAGATTCCCAGATTCATCAGGTAGACATGAGAAAACACTGGGAGCTGACCCTTAGACATTCCTGGATAGGTTCTTATTTATTAAGTACTAAAAACTGTTTTCCTCTAGACAACTGAGGAAAGTTGAGTGCTGTAGTAATTTGTAGGTTATTTAGTGCTTACAACGAGTTCTGAACAAGTGTTGAGCTCAAAGAAACATATTTGAGTGCTAAAACTAACAAACTGGCTAGTTCTAAGGGAAAGTTTGCAGAGCAGACATTATGGTGCCAGGAATAGTTTAACCCTAGCTAAGCGGTGATGTATAAAGTTTATTTTTTTTAATATAAGAGTAGAAAATGAGGAAATAGATTTAAACAAATTAACCAATAAAAAGCTAAAAACTGGGCCCCGTTCCAGCAGTCTTCGATCAGACAAGTTCTAACTGCACACTCCTGCAACTAGGGTGCAGGGGAACCTTCTCCAAAAAAAGAACAAATAAGAAAGAAACAGTTCAAATAATCAGGCACAATAAGCCTTTAACCAGAATCTCCCAGCTCAGAAGGGCAGAATGTACCCTCTCCTCCCACAAGAGTGCAGACCACACCTTCTTAATGTAAAATAACTGGTCCGAAGCCCCACTGCTTATACCAAAACTAATCCACTCTTAGAATAACAGACACTAAGCCTTCAATCAGCAACTCCCAACTTAGAAGGATGTAAGCTACCTGTCCTGCCACAACAGTGCAAACCACAAACCGTTTTAATGTAAAACAACTGGTTTGAAGCATAAGGGCTTCAACCGAAGGCTTAAAAATAACAGTTAGAATTTAATCTGGCTTCTAACAAGCAATAATAAATGCAGCAGAATAAATACAATAAAGTAGGAAGAAACACATATACAGTAGCAGCAGATGAATAAAGTGCAATTTTTATATAACAATAGAAAATGAGCAAACTGATTTAAACAAATTACCCAATTAACCAGTAAAAAAGCTCAAAACTGAGCCCTGTTCCAGCAGTCTTCAATCAGACAAGTTCTAACTCATACTCCTGCCATGAGGGTGCAGGGGAACCTTCTCCAAAAAAGATGGCCTGGATTAGTGCTCAAGTTATACAAACAGAGCATGCCTGAATCTAGTCTATGCTACAGCAAACAAGGTGCACCAATTTCAGAAAGAAGCAGTTCAGATAAGCAGGCACAATAATCCTTTAACCAGAAATTTCCAGCTCAGAAGGGCAGAATCTAACCTCTCCTCCCACAAGAGTGCAGACCACAAACCTTCTTAATGTAAAATAACTGGCCTGACGCCCAAGTGCTAAAACCAAAAAAAAATACACTTTTAGAATAGCAGACACTGAGCCTTCAATCAGCAATTCCCAATTTAGAAGGATGTAAGCTACCTGTCCTGCAACAGCAGTGCAGACCACAAACCTTAATGTAAAACAACTGGTCTAAAAACCAAGTGCTTAAACCGAAAGGCTTAGAATAACCGTTACAATTTAATCAGGCTACTACCAAGCAGTAATACATGCAGCAGAATAAATACAATTGAGTACTTTTAAGAAGAGGCAAAAGCAAAATAAAGTGCATTTTTTTTTTTTTTTTTTTTTTTTTAGTAAAGTGCAAGGAGAGAGGAAGGAGGAGCGGGTTGGCCTTCTCAAATGTTCTCTCTGTATTAAGTAGAGTGAACTCCAGACTGGGAGTTGTGTCCCAGATCAAATTTACAGTAGGGGCAGGCAACTGCAAAGCCAGCAACTATAACAACTCTACAAGAATAGAGTGGGAGGGAGAGGGAAAAAAAAACAGTTTCAGGACAGATGAGAAACTTAAAACAATGCCAGAAAATATATAACATAATTTAGTCAGGTAAACAATAATTCAGTCAGGCAAAATTAAGACAATGCAGAACTCTGAAAGGTTAAAATACCAAGAAATATACTTATCAATCAGTGATATATTTCCAGATTGTTTGAGAATTACACCAGCCAGAACCCAAGAATTTCCAACAGAGTATGATTTAATTTAAAGTCATTCAAGTCCCGAACAAGTTTCCTTTTTTTACTGATAATAATTTCTCTTCCATTCTTTTCAGTCTATCCAACATATTGTTATAATCACTAGCTATTTTAAGAAAGGAAGTAGAATTGACAATCTTATCTGCTATAATCTCAATTTCTTCTTGCAATTCAGTTTCATAAGGAAGAAAAAAAAATATTCATCAGTCTCATATACTCAGCCCTCATTTCTAAATTTAGCTGTTGTCATTGCTTCAACAGTTCAGTATATTTATTCCGGTATGTAGGTATTTTAATAATTCTGATCGCTAGGTACTACACCTAGGTCTAAATATACAGAAAAACGTAATATTTGCCATTGAAGCCTTTTATACATCTCAGTTCTGGATTATAACGAGCGAATACTTTTCTGCAACTCATTCAGTTCATCATTATTTGCAGAAAAATTACTTACATCATCAGTCTGTTGACTACATAATGCCAAAAGGAGGGTTCACATTCACTGTTAAAAAATGCTGTAATCTTACATAAGGTGACTTAGTAGCTGTTTGGTAAATGTATCAGATGTACCAAACTGTTGAAAAATGTAGGTGGTCTGGGCTGTGGTACCTTATAAAAAGCCCACACTGGCTGGTAGAACAAGTGGTTACCAGGAACAGTAAAAAGCAAGAAACACACAAAACCAACCAGTCCTGGTGTCCAAAGATCTCTTGAAAACAAAGCAACAAGAATAGCCAAGACAAAATGACAAGGCACAATGCCAAATACTATTTTAACAAGTAAAATAATAAAACACAGCAAAGCTTTTGAGTTACAAAACTCTTTCTCAGTGCAGTTACACATTTCGTTATCTTCACAGTGTTTAAACGTTTACTTCAGGCAATCATAAATAGTCTTGAAATCACATGTGTTATTAAATAGCTAAATGCAGTTAAAATAAAACAATATAGTAAAAGGAACACAAACACATATATAAACAAGTCCAGGACCAAATAAAATAAATGTATAATAAAATCAAAATATAAATAAAAAAGAAGATATTACATATTATAAGTATTATTAATAAATATACTAACTATTGTTCACTCTTACTGTTTACTAGGAGTCCAGGATATTTATTGGAGTCCCAGTAAAGTGCCACAGCCAAAGGCTTCTTCAGGGGGACTATTCTGGCTCCCAGTACAAGTTTGAGACTTGGAGTAGTTTGGCTCAGGATATATCCAGTGTGACTGGTGTCACATGCACCAGAGAACTGAGAAGGCATCATTTTAATGACCTACAAAGGCACAAAATGTATCTAATTAACCAGTGGTTGACTGAGTTTCAAGATGCTGACATCCCATAGCTGTGTAAGTATGATAATAAGAGAGTATTTGTAATACTTGGAATGCTAAATATAAACAAGCCTGGTATTCATAATGCTCTTCTGTTGTTTTCTGTTCTTTCCACAGCTAATGCTGAAACAGAGTATAATTACCAGCCTCATGCTGACCAAATGGAGAGACTGAGGGAAGCAAGTGGTATGTATGCAGCACAAGAGAAGCATTATTGTAGTTTTAAAAGTTAAAGATAGATTCTTTTTATACACGTGTAGCAAACTGAGCATGCATATCCTATATGTAAAAGTAATTATGCATGCATTAGCAAACCAACTTTCGGAGTCAAGTATAGGACTGTAGTCAGAGGTTGGGGGGTCAAATACAACAAGTAACAACTATACAATACTGCATTTCTTTAATAATATTACCTAAAATTAAACTCTATACAAGTGGCATAAATCCCCTGCTGTTAACGGTAGTCTGTATAATTGGACCAATCATATGTGCAATTTTCAAGGACTGCTTTCAGCAATCTGTAGTTATAGTGTGTAAGACATATAATTAAATAAAATATTTCAGATAAAATAGTTGCATAATTGTGTTAATGCATTATATGTCACATATGATGGCACTAATTTTATCTCTTTTTTTCTTCTCTCACCCCAATCCTTATCTCTTTTTTTCTATTATGTTGTCAAAGGGTCTCCATGTCATCCATCTGAAACAAATCACTAAATGCTTAATAGCACAGTGAGATGGGCCAGCCACAGTGGATTAGCCACTCCACCAGCTCCAGCACATCTGGGACCTAACTTGGCAGCACTGCCTCTGTTGCCGCTGCACTACCTCAACCTGCAAGTAGTACAGTCCCGGCAGCTGGTGCTGTGGTTCCCTTCAGGAGTAGTGTCAGAGGTGGGGATTTCATCACCTGCCAGCAGATACCAGGGTTGTTTCATTTTGTTGTGTACCACACCTTTGGTGTAGCCCTATACCAGATGAAGAGGCTACTCTCTGTCATGGTATATAAGAGGAGAAGACATCAGGAAATCAAGCCAACAGCGGAGTAAGGTGACAGTGATGACAGTCCAGTGGGTGAGGACTAGATTCTCACTGTTTACATGTTTGATGGGCATGAGTCTGGGTTGTCCCTTCCCTCACCCCAGTCATGGTGTCCCTCAACCTTTTATGTCACTCACCACTTCTGTGTCTTGTCTTGTTTGTCTTATTTGCTTGCATTTGCTTCCTCACCTACCCAACTTGCCTGACTCAGAAATACCAATGCCCCTTACCCAGCATTCTTCTCTTACTAACTTAAAAAAAAAAAATGGGCACCTGTCCCACAAAAAAAAAAAGAAAAATCCCATACATAGGTTGCCACTTCTCATGTGTCTTCTTGACACACTTGATTTATTCCAATTGGCTATGCAACATGATTACCTTGTTGTCACCCCTCTTTCTGGAGGTGAAAGTCCAAATCTATCTAATATTTTGCACATAGTTTCAGTTTACACTGTTGAAGACATTGATTGATATGCTTCTTTCCTACCTCCACCCTGCACATTCCTATATTGCTTTCCATTTGTTCTTCCCCCTGCTTGCTCCCCATTTGACCACTTTCATATCTATCCTATTTTAACACCAGTAATCTGGTCAAAAAATAGAATCATACAGAACACACATAAGAACCAGAAAAAGCTATGGATCCCTTCACTTTTTTGCCTCTATGTTTGTTCAGAATTTGTCATTGTGCACCAATACCAAGTGATGGTGAGCAGCTCTACATTGTTGTGGTTGCCTCCATACACAGCTGCTTAACCATGCTCCACTAAGTCAATGCAGAGTAACACATGCTGAGTGTACTACAAGGAATAATGTCATTGCATTATCACTGTTTATTTAAAAGTATTAGATACACCTGGATTTGAAGACAGCATCATTTGGGCTCAGAAAGAAATATGTCAAAGTATTTACACCTGCTGCCACAGAGTCATCTAAACAGAAGGTGTGCTACATACACTCAGTAATAACTTTCAGAATTTTAGCAATGAACCCCACTTTTGCATACTGCTTAACTATATGCAAACAGGGAAAGTAATGCAAATGTGTATCTTGCATGAACAAACACTTTGCCAACCATCGTGCAAACCTGATGTTCACTGTTGCTCTATGCAAAGTCACTATTAGCATATATTATTGCTGTTTACTGTCCATTTACTCTCCATGTCATGAAACTACATATGGAAACATAAACTGAAGGTGCTATATAATAATATGCCACATATTTGCAATGCAATCTTGTGCTACCTCCCCCATGCACTACAAACCTGGTCTCTCAGTACTTGTTTACAAACGTATCAACTACACAACATAAATTAATAACAAATGTTGTGTGATATGCAATGTAGATTAATCTAGTAACATGTGGACTAGAACTATCTTCACAGTTGAACATGCCTACACATCCATCAGCTGACCCTGGAAACTATCGACCCATAAGTTTAACCAGCCTTATGTGCAATGATATGGAAATAATCATCATGGACCTTCTCTATAAGGCCATAGGTGACTTTCAAATGCTTGACCTGACCCAGTTTAGTTTTGTCAAGGGTAGATCTTGCTTATTAAACCTAGATGACTTATTTGTGAATGTCACCAAAGCCCTGGATGTGAGAAAAACAGCACATACCACCTATCTTGATTTAGCCAAGGCCTTTGACACAATCTGCCATTCAGGTATCATAGAGACACTCTCACATCTGGGGATTAACCAATACATTATTAGATGGGTAGCCATCTGGCTCACCAATAGTATGCCCACTGTCAAAGTTGGGAAGAACACCTCCACCAGTAGACCAATTACCAGTGCAGTACCACAAGAATCTGTGCTTCTCCATCTACTGTTTTGAATCTATTTCTCTGATGTCCAGATGAAGGTAGATGGCCTGTGTCTTACCAAGTATGCAGATGGCTGTAAACTGGGTGTAATTATAGAATTTCCCAATAATGTTAACATATTACAGGAAGAACTGACTCAGGCAAATGATTGGTGCCAAACCTAAGGACTGAAACTTAAGACAAAAAATGCCTCATTGTCCCCTTTGGCAAAGAAGTAGCCCCTGCTAATTATGATATAGATAACACCCCTCTAAGCTCAAACTCCATAGTGTGAGACTTGGTAACACAGGTGGATAACAATCTACACTTTGATCACTGTGTGTTAGTAGTGGAAAGAAAAGCATTCTACATTGTGCACCTCATAAATAAGGGTATTGCATCCAAGACTATGGAGGTCATAGCTCCACTGTACACAACCCTTATCAGACCAGTAATTGAGTACAATGCTCCCTTCTGTATCTACCTCACCAGACATCTGCAGCAACTGGAGTGACCACAGATGATTCTGTCCAAGAGAATCCAGGACCTCCAAAACATGACATACATGATATGACTGAAAGCCCTGTCACTGTACTCAGTATCATACAGGCTGCTGAGAGGTGACCTGTGCCAGGCCTTCACAGCAGTTTTGGACCCTGCCCTAACAAAAATGCTGCATAACCACAAATCAAATAGGAGAAGAATAACTGGCTCTAGGGATTTTAACCTAGCCTGTGAAATACGTAGAGTATGCTAGAGAGACAGCTATATCTCCCAGCAAGTGCCCCTCCTCTGGAATAGGCTACCACTCCATGTCAAGCGATGGTTCTCAATGACTCTATTCAAGTCCACCCTTGATAACTGGATGGAGGACAGTAAATTCACCCCAGTGCTGGCACCTATGTCCCTCATGAACAGAGGCAGTCAGTGCTGATCACAAAATTACTCTGCTAACGATGACTACCTAACTATGGCCAATAAGGGTACTTGGGTTTTCACATGGCTAGGCTTGTATAGACATTAGCCAAGAAACCTCCTATGAACTTATGAAGGCCTCCCAACATCCTCTGCTGATATCATCCACTATAAGTTGTTCTGCAGCCTTGTAAAAGTCAGTCTTGTGCTGTGGCATTTCCATAAAATACTGAGTTCTGTAGTTTGTGTACTTCAGTAGGGGGGGTACATTCTCACTGCATTCAACTGTGGGTGTGTATGCATGTTTGTGCACTTGCTTGACATTACAGAGAGCCTTTTACACCAGCATGTGGGACACTGCTATTATCATATTCTCCTAACCAGACACAGCTGATGCCATCACCTATAGTGTAGTTTGAGACACTCCAAGTCAGACTTGAGCAGTGGCACTTGCCTTAAAAACAAGGTTATGTAGAATGTGTACTTAGGTAGGGGGTCTCTTCTCACTGCATTCAACTGTGTTTGTGTATGTGTGTGTTTATGCACTTGCTAGACATTAGACAGAGCTTTTTACACCAGCATGTGGGACACAGCTATTACCATATTCTCCTCACCAGACACTGCTGATGTCATCACATATGTCTAATTTGTGGATGTGCACTATGCCCATCAGGGCAGGGTCAGAGACTGGCCTGGAGGCCAGGCAGAAGTCAGCTCATCCTATACAATGCAGATTACAGTGGCATGGCTTTCAGTCTATCCATATACATTATGGCATGATTTGTAGGATCTGTGTTGTCTTGTTGTGAAACCCTTCTGGTCTCTCCAGCTGCTGTGTGTGTCTGGTGAGTTACATGCAAAAGGGAGCATTATAATCTGTTAGTGTTCTGATGAGGTTTGAGTACAGTGCTATTATATAATCCTCAGATCTGAATAGGATGGCATGACTTAGGATGAGGACAACAGTCTTTCCATAACGCTGTGGACACTTGGTGGTCAAAGTTCAGATTGCTATCTATGTGTATTCCCAGCTCTTGCATCACTGGGTTTCAGCATATTGAGAGTGTTGTCAATGCTGCAATTAGTAGGGAATTCCACTTCGCAGAAGAACAAAATAAAGACACATTTTTTAATTTATTTGTAGACCATGTGGCTTAGTCACCAATGATTTGTCTTTGTTAGCCCCTCCTGTAGTATGTTATCATCATTTGTGGATTCAATGATTGTACCCAATATGCAAGAATCAGCAAGCACAGTAAGCCAAATGCTGTATATTTTAGCCTAAACTGTCAATAAATTGATTCTAAACAGTAAATGGCCAATTACAGATCCCTGGAGTATGCCAAGGGTGACAGCTTTACTGGTACAGGTTGATTCACCAACTGTCACAGTATGTGTTCTGTCACTGAGAGAACTGATTACCCATCTAGTGATGTAACCGTTAATCCCCAGCTTGGAGCATTTCTCAGTGATACCTGCATGGGGGATTGTATCCAAACCTTAGGCCAGATCAACATAGGCAATATGCACTGTCTTACCTTCATCCAGGCCTACCACACAGAATCAATGGGCTGTGACAACATCAGAGATCGCCTATAGAATGTCTAAGCACATACATCTTCCTGGCATGGTTGAATACACACTTCAACACCCTCCACATAGACTATGTTCCCATAGAAGGGTGTACATCAACGGGGGGGGGGGGCAGATGCATTCATGTATAGACACATCCTGACTTTCCTCATTTGTGAGGTAGATCAACATGTCATCATGGACCTTTTCTAAATGGACACTAGTAATATTCCAGCTATGTGCAACAGACCAATGAGTGTTGTTAATGCTACATAATATCTGTTGCATCTGTTAGACATCTTCAAAGAGGTCATTGAGGGATGCATGATGAAAACACAATTGTCCTTTTGAACTTAACAATTCCAAGGCATTTGACACAAATACAGACTGGGGTATTCACCCAAACCTGTCAGTTGTGGCCATAAACACCTGTATCACCAAGTGAATAGACCAGTGGATCACATAATTGGCATCTAAATATGTTGAAATGTGTGACGTGACCTATATCTCAGGTCCAGTGATTGATCAAGTCCATACATCAGGACACTCTGCTAGTCCTTTTCCTGTCCATTATTTAAGTCACAGACGTGATTGTGCATGCTTCTTTTACTGAAGTCCATGAACTTTTACCTGTGTCCCATTCTTGGTTACCTCTGCTGAGATTACACTCATATTCAGGCAAATCAGTTTGCACAGCTTCACAACAAGAAACCTACCCCAACTGTATATAACATCCCTGATAGATGTCCTCTGCATTGTTCAGGTAAGGATGCTTATATCACAAGTACACATTTCCCATTGTTCTGTCACCTTGTGTGGTAGCCACATAATACACATTTTCACTGTGCAGTCCGTACTGTACCATATTGATATGTTATTGGTGTTCCCAGTACAACAGCCTTCCATTGACATGCCCTCATCTGCTGTACATTAGATTGTTTCAACTGTCTTCTTTCCCATTGTTCATTCCTACAATTCTACTGTGTGCCCCTATTCAATACACACACTTCCCTTGAATGTTTATTTACATGGAAGTCCATGTACCCTTAGAGATCATTTGCACAACATCTGTACATAATGCCTGGAATGGGATTCCACAATATTCTGCACTGTATACACTATTCTGTACTGTGTTTGGAACATATACATATCTATATGCTAAGCCATGGTAATCATTGTGGCAATCCATACAATCCCGTTACCATCTGTGCTCTGTGGTAACCAGGTTTTTTATCCATGTTATTTTATATGATTTCCTAGCCAGAAACATTGTTCCCAGCTACAAAACTATTTTTGTTTATGTTTAAACATGATGCATGTTATGAATATGTAATTAGTGCTGCTACTCACCTTGCATCACTGCACACACATATAAACTCCATGTAGGCTTACAGAACCCAAGGGAGTGATAGAGACACACCAAGAATGTTATATTTAAATGAACAACTTTTTACCATTCTTGAGGTGTGTTAATATTATATTTTTAAAAAATAAAAACAAGAAAGAAACTAGGGGTCTTAAAACTTTGTTGATGACCTCAACCAAAACTCCAAAAATCAATAAAACCCAGGTAGTGTTCCAAAGTAATAACCCTTTATCAATCACAGACAAGCTGCAAGGATCTAGAATCATTTGAAGAAACTACTGACAGAACATGAAGAAAATCTGCTTAACAAAGGACTTACCATCATATCTCAGGAAAGGAGCAATGAGACATAGACCATCATTGATTTAAAAATGTAAGTGAGAAACGTGTATTTTATGAGAAAAATAACATGGAGGAGGATAAACTCATTGAAGAAAAAATTAAAAGACCCAGCAGTTTTCCCCCACTGTATCCCACACTTGCAGCCTTCCAGAAAAAATGCAAGCTCGATATATGAAGGGCTCTCAAAAATTCAATAAAATCTAAGGTTTATAATATTTTAAAGGATGAGATAGTAGCACTTAAGAATTTGAGCAATGATAGAACTAGATGTGTTATGAAAGTTGACAAGGGGGGGAGCATACTTGTTAGAGATACTGATGGTTATATAATGAAAATAGAGAATATGCTGAACACACCTTAGTTTTATTCTAAACATTCTTTTGAGGAAGTTAAAACTGCATATATAGAATGGAAAGATAACCTAATCACAATGCTTAATTAAGAACTTATTAATGAAAACTTTTTGAGTATTTGAACACTCCTCACTCTAAATTACCTTGTATTTTAAGGATTCCCAAATGCATAAGAATAGAGAAGATCTACCTTACACAGCTGTTATTGTAAGAAGGTTTATTAAGAAGGTTTGTGGTCTGCACTCTTGTGGGAGGAAAGGCTGGACTCTGCCCTTCTGAGTTGGAATTTATGGTTAAAGGCTTATAGTGCCTGCATATTTGAACTGTTTCTTATTGAAATTGGTGTGCCTTGTTTGCTATATCATAGACTAGATGCAGGCCTGCTGAATCTAGCTTTGTTTGTATAACTTGAGCACTAATCCAGGCCTTCTTAAAATTATTCAATTGTATTTATTACTGCTTGGTAGTGACCTGATTAAAGTGTAGCTATCATTCTAAGCCTTTTGATTTAAGCACTTGGGCTTCAGACCAGTTGTTTTACATTAAGAAGGTTTATGGTCTGCACTGTTGTTGCAGGACAGGTAGCTTACATCCTTCTAAGTTGGGAACTGCTGATTGAAGGCTCAGTGTCTGTTATTCTAAAAGTGCATTAGTTTTGGTTTAAGTACTTGGGCTTCAGTCCAGTAATTTAACATTAAGAAAGTTTGTGGTCTGCACTCTTGTGGGAGGAGAGGCGGGACTCTGCCTTTCTGAGCAGGGAATTTCTGTTTAGAGGCTTATAGTGGCTGCATATTTGAACTGTTTCTTACTGAGGCCTGCTGAATCTAGCTTTGTTTGTATAACTTGAGCACTAATCCAGGCCTTCGTTTTTGGAGAAGGTTCCCCTGCACCCCAGTGGCAGGAGTGTGCAGTTAGAACTTGTCTGATTGAAGACTACAGGAACAAGGCTCAGTTTTGAGATTTTTTTTTACTGGTTAATTGGGTAATATGTTTAAAAGACTTTTCTGATTGCTTGTAGTCATCTAAAGCTGTTTTAAGTGTATTTTTTACTGTTTGTTCATAGGTTCATAGTTTGGTACTAAGCTAACTGCCCTTGCGAGCCATTTTAAGCCTAGCCAATTATCCCTTGTGAGACTCAAACCCTGCACTTTGTGTTTGTAAGGCAAACACTTTAGCCATTAAACCACACTCCCAATATTTAAAGCTGTTTTAAGTGTATTGTTTACTCTTTTTCCATTATCTTTTCAAAAAGAAAATTGTCCTTGTTTCCCACTATTCTAAACATAACACACAAAATCAGTGCGCCGCACAATCGCAGCCCTTAAGGCAAAATAGCATACCTAACACTAGTAATAGGTGACTCTATTGTCAGGCACACTAACGTCCCACTCACTAGGCTGGACAAGAGAAGGGTACTTTTAGCTGCCTGTTGGGAACCAGAATCTGCCACATAACACAAGCACTCTGTTCACTCCAGAACAAGTACAAATATGACTCTGTCATTGTTCATACTGTTGTGAGTGACCTGAGACTTACCTCCATGGACTACATGAAAAGAGGCATGGAAGAACTCTCTAATCATGTAGCCCAGGCAAGTTTGACCACGACCCTGAGTAGCATCCTGCCTTCACTAAGAATGATACCTCAGTATAAAGAAAAAATGATCAATTTCAACAATTACCTAAGCTTCTGGTGTCATTCAAAGGGAATCCAGTGTCTGTCAGCCTGGGACAGCATGCTCGACAAGCCTTGTTGCTTCACAGGAGATGGCTTGCACCTTTCACCCCTAGCCTTTCGAATACTGGCCAAGGGTCTTGCTGCCCCAAAGTGCCTTTTTTAGGCAAGGCTCAAAAGTCAAACCCACCTCTGTAAACAGCATAAATAAAAAAAAATGAGGGTTATGCTACTCAGCACCAGGAGTTTAAATCTCAAAATGCACGTGCTTGAAGTACTCCTCAGTACATTTGGGATGTACTTCACAAGACACTTCCAACAGCTGGAAAGACCACAAAAGTACCTCACCAAGAGGATTACTGGCCTCAAACATATGTCCTATTCAGCCCAACTGGAAAAACTCTGGCTGTACTCAGTGGCATATCACTTACTCAGAGGTGATTTCTGCCTAACTTAGCCTTGTCCAACTCAGAATTGATGGACATGCTCCACCTAAAGAAATCCAAGTCACTGTGAACCACTCACTCTAGTGAGTTAAACCTCACCACAATAATAAATAGAACATGCTGGAGGGATAGATTCCTGTCACAGAGACTCCCCATGCTTTGGAACAAAATTCCTAACTACATTAGGCAGAGCCCCTCACTAACACGCTTCAAGAGAAACCTTGACAAGTGGATTGGTAACAGAAAATAACCCCTGGGATCACTTCATTGGCTCTTCTTGACAGAGGCTCAGTTAATTAATCAATGGGATGGCGAAAGTGACACACTCTGGCTAGGCTTATAAATGCCCTCGGGCAGATAGCCTAGTACCTACCTATGAACCTATGAAGGTTCTATATCCGAGGCCACTGCCATATACTTAGATTTTACTCTTCAGCCTTTGCTAAAAATAAGTCATCTTTTATTTTAGAGTCACTTGATATTTTAAGAAAAATAAAAGAAGTGCATGTGAAAGAACAAAACATTCTGGTAATAATTGACATTACCATGCATGTAATGTATTGAAGCAGCTACAGAGGCTTTTACCAGAAATAACAATGTTATATAAGGGCAAACTGAATATTTGGGAAAGCAAATAAACTTGGTATTGAGTTACAATTATTTCAGTATCAATGACCAGGCTTACAAACAGATGAGGGAATAGACATGGAAGCAGCTATGGGCCCTAGTCTGCCCAATGTAGCCTTAGGCAAATGGGAGGAGGAATTTGAACTACAAAGTGAATACCAGGGATTTATAACTGGCCACCTTAACTTTATTGATGATGTATTCATAGACTAACAAGGTGAGAAATCTAAACTCACAGAGTTTATCCACTACATCAATACCTCCACCTCCTACCTGAAATGTACCACTTCCATTAGCTCTGAATGGGTTCAATTCCTTGATATGACTGTCAGTATTGACAAAGCAGAGGAAAATTAATTAGTAACTTATACCGAAATCCAACAAGAGTGAATTACTTACTTCACAAAGATAGGATGCATCCAGTAAAAAATAAACACAATGTAATAAAACCATAAGGCTACAGATTAGCATGGATTACCACAAGTTTTTCCCCTTTTTTCTTAAAAGTATGAATGATCTTGAAAATGATTTCTTAATCAGAGGATATGAATCAAGCATGTTACAAATGATCCTGGAGCCCAAAAAGTTCTGGGCTGTGTTGAGGTGGATGAGCTGGAAGGGGACATCAGTGGTGTTGTAGAGAAAAAAATAATTATGCTGGTAGTTGAATTTAAATGCATTCAGAAAACCAGGGCTTAACTATTATTGCTCTATTAAGAGTGTGTTGAATTTACGTAAGTTGCCACAAAATCTGTAAAGGTTTCTTAGTGATTTTTTGAGGAAATATTTGTAGTACTAAACTATACTAAATAATAAAATTATCTGTAGAATGTGTGTGTGTGTGTGTGTGTGTGTGTGTGTGTGTGTGTGTGTGTATATATATATCTATATCTATATATACATTATATATATATATATATATATATATATATATATATATATATATATATATATATATATATATATATTTATATATATATATATATATATATATATATATATATATATATATATATATATATATATATATATATATATATATATGGGTCTCCTTCACATGGTCAACTTTTCAGAAAGTTGACTTTCATATGGCTGAGACCATAGGATCGACTTTTGAAAAGCCGATCATGGGGAACCACTATCTCTGTACAGTGTGAATGTTAACATTTTCTTTTCCGCACTGTAGTGCGATCTCAGACTTGGTATATTTAAGTTACGGGGTATGGGGGGGCAGGGGGGCTTGCCTCCCTACAAACAGTTGAAAGGTAAGGGTTTGGTGTGTGTTATGTGTTTATTTTACATGGTTGGCTTTTCGAAAGTCGATCATATGGTCTAGGCCATATGAAAGTTGACTTTTTGAAGAGTCGACCTTGTATATATATATATATATATATATATATATATATATATATATATATTTAATTACGTTAACCTCAGTTCTGCTTTCATTGGATTTATTGCATCACACCAGAGATTTAAATAATAAATTCAAAACACAAGTTTTTTTTTCATGCCACTATTATCGTGTAGTATTGGTATAATTCCCCCATTTACCATACTGGTGGATGTTTATGCAAACTAATACACACACCTGCACAGTTTTATATGTGACTAGTTTACTTCATCCACTGTTGTCTGTATTTGTTTTATTTTTCTACTAGTTTTCATTGTATTAACATGCTTTCGGTCTGTAAACTTGAACAAATTTTTTTTTTTTTGCAAAGCATTGACATTTTTTCTGAGCTGTTAATTACTTAATTGTTTATGTACACTAAGACATATGGATGGATATTTACTGGATGATATTATCAGACAGATGTATTTTTATATTTATAGTGCTCTAGTTAGATTATGTTTATAGTTAAATAGCTATGAGTTTTTTCTTGAATTTAGTTCTTGTCACAAACCTGATGAAAGGGTTATTGCATTAGGTAGCTGAAAGCGATTTTAGTTAAAAGTATTTTTATGTGTATTTTATGCTTTTTTAATACCTGATTTTGATTGTGGGTTGCAAATAGATAGGTAGTGTTATTCTTAACTAGGATTTAGTTTGATCTAATCAGTAGTAATGTGCAGGGTGAGTACTTGTTCTAAAATGCACTTTTACACCCCTGTTACTGTTTGAAGGCTTGTTGCTTTGGAACACTACCTGGGTTTCATGATTTTTTGGAAATTATTGTGACTGAGCTCATCAATGAAGTTTTAAGACCACACGTGTTTTTTGTTTTTTATTTATTTTTCCTCAACAATCACAGAGAGATTCCTGTGCTTGTTCATTTTTTATATTATCATTTTTTAATATATTTTTCTTGATAAGTCAACTGTCGTGCTATGTACAATCAAGCATTTCCAATAGGGAAAAAGCAGAGGTCAGAAAGTATAACCATGATTGAGACATATGCAGGACACTGGTGGGTTACTAAGATATGTTGACAACACTTATCCACATAATAGTAATATAATTAAAACCTTAAATATGACTTTCACATATTCTGGATTCAAATAATTGATGCTGCAACAAAAGCAGTTTACTTAACTATGTCAAAACATTATGCTGGGAATGTTAATTTACATCCTTAATTTTACTGTTTCGAATAGACAGTTACGGATAATGAAGTAAGGGAGAACGTAGTCTTCAGATTTCAAAACTGTAATGATAATTTTAATATTACTTAAGGTTTACATTACAACTAGGAGGATAGCAAATGATCCAATGCAGATCATCAATGTGTTATGTTAAGGTGTTATTTGTCATGATATACACATTTGTCATGAAGGCATGAATATTTAGGAAGCATGCCTATTAATAATATTTGCAAATGGAAAATCATCTATGGTGTGCATTCAAGTCTTTAGCCTGTTCAAGAGAAGATTAGCCTATCTGCACATAGCACAGCAAGATTAAGCACAGTAGCATAAGGGACAACATAGTGAGGTGGCCATATTGTGTGTTTTTCCATTTCCCCTAAGTTACAGGTGCTTCTCAAAGCCAGACATTGTGCAAATGCAAAGGAGAAAGTCTGATAACACAGAAGGGGGAAGCTACATAGACTAGGAGACGACAGCAGGACAGCAAAGTTTTGTATGAGATGTGTTTTTTTCTGCAACTGTAAAAGCAATTGTTTTCTGTTTGCTGTGTCATATGGTTTGTGATCCTTATCATCCATGTTTCTTGTCCTTTTTTATACATATGCACATCTGGTTCTCTTTTTGCATGACCACCTGCATAAGGTAAGCACACCTTCTGTAGTCTTGTTAATACACAATAGATCGATGCTTGTGTAACTGAAAGTTGTTTTCATTGCATTAGCCTATCTTAATTTTTTAAATATGTTTCACACAACATAGATTTAGTTGTTCTGTTTCTCTCTTTGCTGTGTTGCTTACACTTGTTATCATAGTTGATCCTGTCAGTGTTACTGTAGAGCTCCTACTGCCTGATGTCAGAGTACCGGTAGCCTCTAATGAAGATGGCGGCCAAGAAGAGGCACAGTCTGGAGGTGCAGAGGGTCAGACTGACCCTGAGGTTGTATCACCAACATTTCCTTCCTTATTTCGGACACATTCAGCATGCCAACACATACCAATGAGACAGAGACCTTACACATAGGACAGGTTTAATGTAACACAGTTGATCATGGTAGTGTGGTTACTTTAGTTCCAGAACTGGTTGATTCTCCCTGTAGCCATCATGAGGATGAGGTGCCAGACAGATGTATTGGTAAAAGTTCTTAAAGGAGACTTGCTGTCTACCCTCCTGCTGATGTTGGTGTGCCAGTAGGTGTCACACAACAAATATGTAGGGCCATCACAGAGGCACAGGCATGTTCTACAAGGGCCTCAGAAAAGATATTGCAAGTATTAGCCATTGCACAATGTGACTTGCAGGACTGCCCGGACTGTGTGGGTGACTCCATAGACAAGATGAATGACTCAGTGGGGTTCTAGTTTACATAACCGACAGCTGCTTTCACCAACAATGAATTGCGAGCACCAGAAGATCGACAATCCGGAAGACCGACGCTATGGATCAAAACACCGGTTAGGGGCGGGTTAAGTGAGTTAGGGTTAGGGCGCGGGTTAGGTAAATGTGCGGTAGTGATAGTGTTTGGGTTAGGGGCGGGTTAAGTGAGTTAGGGTTAAGGCCCGTGTAAGGTAAGTGTGCGGTAGTAGTATTTTTTTGGTTAGGGGCGGGTTAAGTGAGTTAGGGTTAGGGCGCGGGTTAGCTGAGTGTGCGATAGTGACGGACCTTAGGGTAAGGGTTTGGGTTAGGGTTGTAGATAGTTGTGTATGTGAGGTTTTGTGTGGGTTTGTGAGGATTTTGGTGTGCTTGTGTTGTGTGTGTGGTTTTTGGACAGGTGATGTGTTTTGTTAGTTGATTGTTGTTATTGTGGCGTGTGCAGCGTATGAGGTTTCGTGTTTGTGGACCGTCGGTTATTTGTTTGTCGGGCATGTGAGGTTTCGTGTTTATGGTTTGTCGATTATGTGGTGTCGATGTTTGCGTTGTCGGTGTTTTGCAGTGTCGGTTATGTAAACTAGATCCCTCAGTGGAGTGAGCAGTGTCTGTAATGGATCATTTGATGGGGGGTGGCAAGCATCCATGTGGTCATATAGCAACTACATCATCTGGTGTTAGTTGATATGACCATTCAAGATCCTGCTCCATTGGTGGCATTACTTCAACCGCTCCATCAGTGATTGTGGTGCTCATACCCAGATATGGTAGGCCATGTGGTCATGGCCTATGATGTAGTCATGTTGACATCTTGTCCAGCAGATCTCAGTCATGTTTGGGTAGCACCTCAAATTCTATGCAGGGCCATTAAAGTAGCTGTGCAGTTCAGTTCTCATAATCAGGGCTGATGACACTGAGCAGACTAGTCTACTATGCACAGCTCACACCTGTTCAAGATGCTAGTATGTGGTGCTAGGGCAGTGTTTGATTGTGTTCATACGGCACACACACATTCAACAAATACTCACACATATCTGTCCCATGCGCGCACACACACACACACACACACACACACACACACCCACACACACCCACACACACACACACACACACACACACACACACACACACACACACACACACACACACACACACACACACACACACACACACACACACACACACACACACACACACACACACACACATTACTCATCTAAGCAGTATTGTTAACTGCTAAATGCATGTTGCTAGTTGCCCTGCAAATTGGATAATAAAGGAATATATATTTGTTTCTCTTGCACACAGTAACTTTATTGGTGTTAAGCTTGCCATACTGTTCCCCCTCTCATTCTGCTCAAGTGATGATGACTGTACCCTGCCATTTCCACATTTCTTTGTGACCTCATTTTGCATATATGTCTGATGCACAGAGTGGATATCAATTGCTTGCTTGCACAGAACCTTCCTTTAATATAAATGTATTGCAGAATAAATGTTTTTGCTCAACATTCCTAATCATTTGTGACTGGTTGCTTCAGTAATTGCTGATCCTCACTGTATTTCTGTTACTGTTCTTAATAATGAAGCTAAACTAGATGTTTGAGTATTGGTTACTGTTATTCTTATGCAAATGATGTTAACATTGACCTGCTCACTGGTTTATATACAGTGGTCTGCTGACTTGCTTGATGCACAGTACTGGGCAAAATTTATAGCTGTATATTGCAAACATCAGTCATAAGTTATTACTGACATTACTTTACACCTGAGTCATGTTCCACATTAGAACATTTGAGAATGTGCATATTATAGCAATCAGTTATATAACTCCATTGCTTTTTCTCAATACAGGCTCTGAACTCATCTTGTTAATATATTCACTGATGGAAACTCCTGGGTTCTTGCTAGTGTGATTCTCAAACAATCTGGAAATATATTGTTGATTGATAAGTATATTTCTTGGCAATTTAACCTTTCAGAGTTCTGCATTGTCTTAATTTTGCCTGACTGAATTGTTTTATATATTTTCTGGCATTTTTTTCTGTTCTCAGTTGTCCTGAAACTGCTTACCCCCTATTTCTCAGGTGGAGTTTAAAAAACTGGTCTTGCAGCTTCTGTGTTATCTGATTGCTTGAAGGCTTGCTGATTTAAAAATAGTTTCTGTTTGTAACTTCTTGCATTCACTGTTGGAAACTTTTGGGTTCTGGCTAGTGTGATTGTCAAACAATCTGGAAATATATCGCTGATTGATAAGTATATTTCTTGGCATTTTAACCTTTTCAGAGTTCTGTATTGTCTTAATTTTGACTGACACAATTGTTTTATATATTTTCTGGCATTGTTTTCTGTCCTCATCTGTCCTGAAACTGCTTACCTCCTATTTCTGAGGTGGAGTTTATAAAACTGGTCTAACAGCTTATGTGTTATCTGATTGCTTCAAGGCTTGCTGATTTAAAAATAGTTTCTGTTTGTAAATTCTTGCATTCACTCTTGGAAACTCCTGGGTTCTGGCTAGTATGATTCTCAAAATATCTGGAAATATATTACTGATAAGTATATTTCTTGGCATTTTAACCTTTCAGAGTTCTGCATTGTCTTAATTTTGCCTGGCTGAATTGTTTTATATATTTTCTGGCATTTTTTTCTGTTCTAATCTGTCCTGAAACTGCCCCCCACACCCTATTCTTGTGGTGTTGTTATAGCTGGTGGCTTTGCAGTTGCCCGCCCCTACTGTAAATTTGATCTGGGACACCCCTTCTAGTGTGGTGTTCACTCTACTTAGTACAGAGAGAATATTTGAGAAGGCCAACCCACTTAGGTTCTTAACCTCTGCTGCTCCTTCTTCTCTTCCTCTCTCCTTGCACTTTATTAAAAACAAATTGCACTTTATTTTGCTTCTTCCACTTCTTAAAGTACTCAATTGTATTTATTCTGCTGCATTTATAACTGCTTGGTAGTAGCCTAATTAATTTGTATCTGTTATCTAAGCCTTTCGGTTTAAGCACTTGAGGCAGGACAGGTAGCTTACATCCTTCTAAATTGGGAATTGCTGATTGAAGGCTCAGTGCCTGTTATTCTAAAAGTGTATTAGTTCTGGTTTAAGCACTTGGGCTTCAGGCTAGTTATTTTACATTAAGAAGGTTTGTGGTCTGCACTCTTGTGGGAGGAGAGGATAGATTGTGCCCTTCTGAGCTGGGAATTTATGGTTAAAGGATTATTGTGGCTGCTTATTTGAACTGTTTCTTTCTGAAATTGGTGCACCTTGTTTGCTGTAGCATAGACTAGATTCAGGCATGCTGAATCTAGCTTTGTTTGTATAACTTGAGCAATAATCCTGGCCATCTTTTGTTGAAGATGGTTCCCCTGCACCCTAGTGGCAGGAGTGTGCAGTTAGAACTTGTCTGATCGAAGACTACTGGAATGGGACTCAGTTTTTAGCTTTTTATTGGTTAATTTGTTTAAATCAGTTTGCTCATTTGCTACTGTTATATATAAAAAAATACACTTTATGTATCGTTGCTTAGCTAGCTCCAACTGTGGTGGTGTCTCCATATTTATAAAGCATATGCACACTTCCAGATTAGGAACCCAGCATAATGCATCAGAGATACTCCAGGTACAACTAACATTGGTAAGACAGAGATTCAGGTCGTAGCCTGCTATAGGTCCCCAACCATGTCCCAAGACTCTCACCCCACATTCCTAAGCACCCTGGAAACCATTATGATCCAACCCAACACTCTCATACTGGGTGACTTCAACTACCCCTCCATCGACTGGGAAAACTACTCATGCACCAATGCACTGGCCCCACACTTCCTGGAATTCATGAATTCCAATCCCCTGGATCAGCTCATTCTTACCCCCACTAGAGGAAGCAACATCCTTGACCTGGTTATTACTAACATGGGTGACCGTTGCTCTACACCAATAGTCAATTCCTACCTGGTTTGATCTGACCACAAACTAATCACCATGGAAATTCACATCATACTCCCCCACCCCCCACAAAGGTATCCAGTATGAAAAACTTCTCCAAAGCTGATTTTGGACTCCTAAAAACAGAGGTGTCCAACTTCACGGCACCCATGCCAATGGAAAATAGATGGATGAATGCCGAATCATACACCAATGCACTGTAAGA
The DNA here is from genome assembly GCF_019279795.1 of Protopterus annectens. Taxonomy (NCBI): domain Eukaryota; kingdom Metazoa; phylum Chordata; order Ceratodontiformes; family Protopteridae; genus Protopterus; species Protopterus annectens. The sequence goes on along the minus strand of NC_056735.1, from coordinate 1,949,325,289 downwards.
ACATTTACATAAATGCATAGAACTAGCCATAACCAACAGAAACAAGACGCTCTCCTCCAAAAATAGGAAGCCAATCTGGTGGTCCTCTGCCATGAATAAGCTCTACAACAGAAGGAAGTAACTGTTGCAGAAAAACTTAAAGTCCCAAGACTGGAAAAATTCACTTATTAGCCTCAACAAAAAGTTGAGATCCCTCATCAAAACCTTCAAAGGCAGCTATGAAGACAGAATTGCAGCAGACAGTAAAAACAACCACAAAACCTTCTATAGTTATGTCAAGAATCTCCATGGTGATACCCAGATTTGGACTGAGTTACTGCACAATGGTATGTCCTATACTGAGTGAACAGATATTGCCAACATACTGGCTGAAAGATTCAGTACCAACTTTACCCCCCCCCCAAATGACCAATCTCAATACCAGAAGAATGCCAGGCATCCAGCATTACTGCAGCATATGATACAGTTGCATTACAAAGGCCAAGAATACAGCTTCTATGAGACCTGACAATATCCCTGGCTGTGTTCTACATGAATTACAAAGTGAACTGGCATCACATCTGTGTGCCCTGTTCACTCACAGCCTCAACTCAGGCTTTGTCCCTTCTGAATGGAACAATGCTACAGTCATCCCTCTCCATATAGGAAGAGCGACTACAGATCCTGGAAATTATCACCACATTAGCCTGATGAGTCTGATATGTAAGGCTATGGAGTGCATCATCATGGACCTAATTAACAAGGTTATATAGGGAATCGCCAAACTCTAGATCACATGCAATTTGGTTTTGTGAAAGGTATATCATGTCTGCTCAACCTGGTTGACATCTCTGAGTCAGTCACCAGAGCTGTGGATATGGGTAAGGCAGTTCATACAGCCTACCTTGATCTGGCTATGGCCTTTAATACCATTTCTCACTCAGGAATTATTGATAAACTCAACAAACTAGGCATCACCCCATATATCATTAGGTGGGTTGCAAATTGGCTCACAAATAGAACCCACAGTGGGAAAGTAGCGGACTACAAGTCAGACTGCCAACCATTCACGAGTGTAGTCCCACAGGGATCTGTCCTGGGTCCTCTCCTGTTTGCCATCTACTTCTCAGAAGTCCAGGCCAACACAGATGAACTCTGGCTGACCAAGTTTGCAGACAACTGCAAGCTGAGAGACATTATTAAATCCCCAAATGATGCAGACATCCTACAGAAAGGTGTCACTGAGACCAATGACTGGTGTTAAAACCATGGCCTTAAACTTCATCCCCTTTGGCAAAAACTTAGTTCCAACTAATTACCACATCATTGGGAGCCCACTGAACACCAAAGGAGTTATAAGAGATCTGGGGACACAGGTTGACAGAAACCTCTCCTTCGACCACAACATTGCCACTGTGGTCGAAAAGTCCTTCTCTGTGACACATCTCATCACAAAGGATTTTGTATCCAGAAAGAAAAATGTCATAATTTCTTTCTACTCTTCCCTCATTAGGCCAATCATAGTGTATAATACCCCATTTGGCATGTACCTTACTAGACACCTGCAACAGCTGGAAAGACCACAAAAGTACCTCATGAGTAGGATTCTAGGCCTTAAACGTATGTCCTGCATGGACAGACTTAAACTCCAGCTATTCTCTGTCTCATATCATCTACTAATAAGCAATCTCTGCTTGACTTACAAAACCATGTCTGACCCAGTTCTGTTAGAAATGCTACATCTAAAGAAATCCCAATCCCTCCACACCACACACTCCAGAGACCTCAACCTCATTACCACAATCAATAGAACATGCTGGAGGGACAGGTTCATAACCCAGAAACTGCCCATGCTCTGGAATAGACTTCCCATACATGTCAAGCAGAGCACCTCACTGGCCCTCTTCAAGAGAAATCTATATGAGTGGATGGGAAATAGAAAATTCACCCCAAAGATCACTCCAGTGGCTCTACTTGACAGAGCAACCAGGAATTGATGTCGGGCAGCACAATGCCAGGGCACGTCTATGGGCTAGGCTTGTAAAGGCTTCAGGGCCATTAGCCTAGTATACACCTATGAATCTATGAACTCATATCAGGAACTTTGGGATTCATCTCAGGAAGAGGGATATTTACTGGAATGTCCTCTGGAACTGGAACACTGGATAACTCACTCTAAGATAGAGTCTTTCTCACAGGCTAGGTGCTGTGGTACAGAATCGGACACTGGCATCATATATTTCCAATTCCACCTAAACTTTTCTCCTTGTTATTCCACAATGTACGATCTCAGCTCTGGACATAAACTTTTCCCGACTCCAATCTGATCATAACCTTTGCATGTTTACATTCTCACTGTATCTCCTTCACTTAATGGATTTAGCGGTTTGCTGGATTTATTGTAATAAGACTTCTGGGATAGGAGTTTCTTTAACAGATGGGCTTTCTCTGATATGTTATTCTTAGCTCATAGAACCAATAAACTACTGCTGACTGGTAATGTATCTGGTTTGTCTCAACAGAAGTCTCTGGGCAGGTGAACCAAGATATTTATTACAAGGACTATTTCTGAGATTCAAGAGATTCAGGAAAGCATCACTATTATCTCATTTCGACTCTGTTTACTTTGAACTGCACATTCTGCCAAAGCATTTGACTGTGGGTACTCAGGGCTACTTGTTACATGGATATAGTCCCACTCTTTGTCAAATCATTTGGCTTGCTGGCTTGTAAACTGTGTGCCATTGTCAGAAATAACTTTGTGTGGACTACCATGGACTATAAAATGATGCTTCATCTTATTAATGAAAGTACTAGATGCTAGATTATGAAGCAGGTCAATCTCAAACCAATTTGAATAAGAGTCTACTAACACCAAGTAATGTTGACCATTCCATTCAGTTAGTGACTACCATCGACCAAGGTAGTTCAGGAATGTGGTTTAGCTGAAGTGGATCCTTCTGTTGATGTGACTTTGTACTGTTTTGTACAGAACAAGATGAATGTATTCTCTCAATGTCTTGTAACATAGAAGGCCAAAATACTAGTCCTCTCACCTTTTGGCAGAATCAGTTCCTGGGTAGCAACAATGCAAGAGAGCAATATACTCTGGTTGCAAGGACTTTGGAACAATGACTTTAGGAACTTTCATGACAATAGCATTGTCAGAAAAAAACTTATTTCTGTAAGGAAAATCACGTTTCACTTCTTGAGGTAAACTAGATTGCTTTGATGGCCATCCTCTACTGATAAAGTGGTTGAGCTTCAGAAGAATGGGATCTGAGACTGTTTGATTTCAAAGCTCATCAAGACATGTGGAAGTAAAATTTCTCATGTCCATGACTTCAAAATCAAGTTGCTCATTCTCATGCTGTTCAGTGATATTTCTGGGTGATCTGAATAAAATATCAGCAAGATAAAGGAGTTTTCCTTTTGTGTAGACAAGACTAAAATTATACTTTTGCAATTTCAACAATATATTTTGCAGTCTAGCTGGAGATGTATACATAGGTTTTCTCAAAAATAGTGACTAGAGATTGGTGATCTGTTTCAATCTGGATAGGTCTGCCATAAATATAATCATGGAACTTCAAACATGTAAACACAATTGCCAAGAGCTCTTTCTCTATCTGAGCATACTTCTTTTCAGTTTGGGTTAGAGTTCTGGATGCATAGTCCACAGTTTGACCTTGAACAATAACTGCACCAAGACCAAATTTTGAAGTATCACAGGAAAGAATAACTGGCTTGTGGGCATCATAGTATCTGTAAGTTGATGGACTGTCAATTCTCCATTTTAGGACATCTTTGGTTCTTTTCCAATCATGGCCAGGTTACATCTTTACATGTCGGCTCTCTGAGCAGTGCTGCTAGTTGGCTAAAGTCTGAAATTAACATACCTAGATACTTAACTATGCCAATAAAATTTTGAAGGGCTTGAACATTGTCTGGAGATGGCATTTCAAGAAAAGCTGTTTGCTTGGAAGGGTCTGGTTGTAAGCCTGAACTGGTGAACAAATGACCAACATAAGTAACTTCTCGTAACCTGAACTTGCACTTCTGAACATTCAGCTTAAGATTCACTTGACATGCTCTTTCCAGAACTTTCTTCAGGTTTCTGTCATGCTCGTCTTCACCATTACCTCCTACTAAGATATAATTTATTATAATAGCACAGGGATACCCAGAAAAAAAAAAAATTGTTCCATTGCATGCTGAAAGACTTCACTGGCAGAATTTATCCCAAATTGCATTCTCAAAAGTCTGTACCTGCCAAAGGAGTACTGAATGTAGTTAGCAATAAGGATTTCTTGTTAAGCAAAATTTGCCTAAATAAACAATTTGCATCTAAGTCAGAAAAAAAAAAACAGTGGCATTTGGCATCAGTGCTGCAACTTCTTCGACTGTACACATTGGATGATGAGGTCTTTTCAGTGCTTTATTCAAATCTCATGGATCAATACATATGCTGATATCATCTTAGCTTTTATGAGCTTCCCTTATGGAGCATACCCATTTAGTAGGTTCTTCAGCTGGACAAACCACACCCTGTTGCACCATTTTGTCTAGTGTGGCTTTGATTCTGTTCTGCATACCTACTGGAACTTTCCGGGCTGGCCTGACAACTGGGCTGGCATCTGGGTCTAACTTCATAGAATATACAACTGGAAGCTTGCCTAGTTTGTCTTTGAAAAGATCAGCATTGGTAGAGAAAATATACTGGGTGAAAGTAGAACAGTGGTCTTTTAAGCTAACATGATGAACTTCCTTATTAAATGTAAGCAGTTCCATTTTCAAACTGTCTCTGAGCCCTAATAATGACTGCATGTGCCTTTTGACCACATAAAATAACAAGTCGTAGGCCAACAGAGTAACATGAAAGTACTACTGAGCCTTCAGTTTGAATCTCTTCAACACCATAAGCAACAAGCTTGGACTTTGCCAAATCAAGCATCTCACCAGCACATACTCTAGCAGATGTTTCTGCAGACATAACATTGAACTTTGAACCTGAGTCAACTTATCCGAGCAGTACAAAACACTTCATTCTTTGCCTATAAATAACCAAACCTGGTGTGTTTCCTGTGTAGACAGAAAACAAGTAATCAAATAACTCCACAATATTTAGCCAAAAGATAATATGCAATCCATTTATTAAACTACAAATTGAGCACTTTCATTCAACTCCAGGACTTCCTCAGAACTGACAAAATAATAAAGTCACTCCTTAGGTAAATCCATTACCCAAATAACTAATAAAACAATTAAAGAATCACATTTTAACCCTTTCTTTGACATAATAGTACATTTTGTAATAAAAACTTTTATAAAAACATAATTTCTTGTTCAAAAAATGTATAATGCAGGTAGTACATATAGTACATAAAAACTTACATGTGAGTGTAAGTATATAAAATGAAAATATAAGTAAAAGTACAAGTATATAAATGGTCCATCAAGCCAACACAAAACCATTCACAACTTAGCTTCCCTCAATTTTAACACAGGGTTAATGGAAATGTGATAATAGAGACCTGGGTTTTGAATAGCATCCAACCTAAGCTGCCAGAGGAGTTCCTTGTATTCAGTCATCTTCTTCCAGGCTCCTCCCCTGGCATTTATTGGAACTGTTTCTAAAATGCCAAAAGCTAATTTTTTAAACCCTTTGCATACACAAGAGTGTCTAAATAGCACATTCCTATGGTTGCCTCTTTTTATGTCATACAGATGTTCATAAATTATTTTAGACAACTTTTGCTGTATTTTCTCTACCTAAAATGAGTGGCAAACACTACAGAGGGATATTATGTCAATGAAAGGGTTAAAATGTGATTATTTTATTGTTTTCCTAGTTAATTGGATAATGGATTTACCTAAGGAGTATAAGAAGGTGGTGATGTTATTGTTTTGTCAGTTCTGAGGAGGTCCTGGAGTTGGACGAAATTGCTTAACTTGTATTGTAATAAATGAATTGTAAATTATCTTTTTCGCTGAATACTATGTAGTTATTTGGTTACTTTGCCCATAAATCTACTGCATTGACTGTTTGCTGAAGCACTGATACACCATCAACATAAAAAGTAGGGTCACAGCTTTTAAGTTGATCAACTTGTTTCTTTGAATGTTCCCCTTTAATAAAAGAATGTATCCCTTTTGATTTACAAAACCTTTTGAAATGATTCCACTTATTGCATCTGTGATATTGCTAACCAAAAGCTACACACGTTTCCCTTTTGGACTCATGAGTCCCATCAAAATTATGACAGTTAGCAATGAAACTGGGTCTGGGCCCATTCTTTATTTTTGATGACTCATTCTTATACTTCACCGAGGCTGTGCACACTCTGGAATTTGCTAGAAAGGTACAGGGTTTCCCAGTGACTGTTGCAGGGTTTACAGTTGCTGCCATGTGCTTGGGCCTGTTTTCTTTTAACCATGTGCTGCATATTATCAACATTGGCCTTAGAAGTTACTGGAAGCATGCATCTCTCATTTGTGTTCTTTTCTGTAAGCTCAAACATCTGACAAATCTCAATGGCCTTAAATAAAATTAAATCACTGTTACAAAGCAAAATTGTTCTCACAGCATCATCTCTAATACCACATACATGTCTGTCATTTTTCAGCTCATCCCTTAAATCCCAAAATCTGCATGTTTTAGCCTTGTTTCAAAAATCAGTTGTATATACTGCAAAAGTTTCACCAGGCTTTTGATCCCTTGTGTAAAATAAGTGCCTTTCTATTGAAACGTTCCTTTCCACATTACACATTTCTCTAAATTTACATTTTAAGCACTCAGGGTCTTCCCTTGACTGAGCTGGTACAACTATATGATAGTTTTCCCCCTCTCCTGCAAAGACAGCAGATGCATACACAAATTAATTGCTCCATTTCTATGGCTTCTGACCCAGATAAATTAAGCAGAATAAATGCTTTTGTATGGTCATCTTTATCAGAAAATGTAGCCTGTATGAAAATATCATACTCTTGCTGAAACACCCTCCAGTTCTCTGCAATATTATTGTCAAACGCAAGTTGACCAGGTTTCCAAAATCCATCTGCCATGCCAACAGATAATGCCCAAACACACTGAAAAATATGGCTCTTGTAATTGTATATGAACAAGTCACTATGTGTGCCTGTAATAACATTCAAATGCACAATAAACTCTTCAAAATACTGTACTTTGTGAAATATGCTTTGAAATGGCTGTATTTTGTGAAATAACAGTACTGTAATACTTTACAAACATGCGAACACTTCATACACTTCAGACAACTTGAATATCTTTGATTAATGTGAAAACGTAGTACCTAGTGAAAAAATGCAGTTGTTTCCCTTATTTTATATATTTTATGCAATTCAGACTTTATTTCAAACATTTTCCATAGTTTTTTTTAATATTTCTGTTAATATATCATCGTTTTGAATATTTCTGTTACTTAAAAATTGGGTTAGAATATTCTGAATGCATCGTTTCATATTTTGCAAATAAGAAATATCTTGAGCAAGTATTAAAACCTGAAATTCGTTTTTGACTTGTTTTCCAGGTTATACATGCAGCAAGGATGATTCACTCCTCTATATTCCTCCATTCTTAACTGAGTGCCTTTCAGTCTCGAACTGAAGAATCCCATTCTTGCACAATGTCACTTGTCTCTCTCTAGTATAGATGATGAACTGGTGGGGTAGTTAATTTATATGCTTTATTACACAGAAACACATCAGGGTAGGTAGTAGCATTAAAAAAATAAACAAACTGCTTAACTGACAGACTACATAGACATATATGTTTACATCTCAAAAACTTACTACAAAATGGCAGTCAGGCTTGCATGTGCTCAGTATTTATATACTTGTGCAAGCCCCTAGAAAGCTTCTTAAAGGCATACATACATACATATTGATCTATAGGTACCAAAGTTAATGTCGCTAAAATCTCTTTTTAACTTGTGTTTTTTTTTATCTCAGTCAATCACTTTTCAAAAGCAACCAGACAGTCAATGATCTCGTATAGTAAACTAAAATGAGCATTAAGCTCAATTTTTGCTAATAATTCTGAATAGAGTTTCCTGGTTTATGCTCTGTTCCATTGGTTCTTAAAAAAATCATCATTTGCATACATTACAACGAACAGAACAAGTTAATCATTTGCCAATGCTTTAATAGGTCTGGATATTTACCTCGATAGGTAAGAATCTTTAGTATGTGAAGTCCTCTAGGTGCAATTTTATATTGGAGGCAAACAGCAAAGCTAAGACATTGCCATTGAAGGTACTTGAATAATTGCATTTTCTGCTCAAAAATATCTAGTTTGCCTTTGTATTGTAGCAGAAGATCAATATCATTTGTTGCATTAATACCTTTGTTCAAAGTAGAGGAATTCACTTCCATAAATGGGGGATATTGTTATATTAACCAGGTCATGGATTAATATTAATGTCCTTGTAGTTACATTACTAATAGAGTGAACACCACCAATACCACTCATCTTCACCTGATTATTATGTTTGAAAAGTTGGTTATGAATGAATATAGTGTAACATCTAAAAAAGGAAAGTTCTGACATAATAGAAAATGTTGATAGAATGTTAAATGATATGCACTTTGAAGGGCAAAAAGATTATGAATTATTACAGTATTTACTAACAATATCCCTAGGATCCCTGTTATATATGGTGTCTCATCTGTTAAAAAATGTCATACGATGACTCCAGCAACAGGCCTTTCTTATGAATGAAAAACGGTAATGAAAATATTGAAAGAAAGTTACACTTTTCACACATATGCACATTTTCTACATGTATATGTGTCTGCTTACAAGCAGGCATGTATGTGTGTGTGTGTGTGTGTGTGTGTGTGTGTGTGTGTGTGTGTGTGTGTGTGTGTGTGTGTGTGTGTGTGTGTGTATGTATGTGTGTGTGTGTGTGTGTGTGTGTGTGTGTGTGTGTGTATACATATATGTGTGTGTGTGTGTACATATATGTGTGTGTGTGTGTGTGTGTGTGTGTGTGTGTGTGTGTGTGTGTGTGTGTGTGTGTGTGTGTGTATATATATATATATATATATATATATATATATATATTGATATAGATAGATATTATATGCATCTGCATGCTTATTCATTTCATTTATTGCATCACTAATCCCACTAAGCCAGTAACCTTTCAGCAGAGGGGAATTGTAGTGAGACACCACCTAAGAGTGTATTGAACACTAATAATAATTGACAATGGAGAAGTAAAACCATGAATAAATAGGACTTTTTCATTTTTCGTATACAAAACTGCATTACCATATTCTTTAATAATATTGCACAAAGAACAAAATTCAAGTAATGCAAGGTTATTTATTTATTTATCTGAATTTGGTAACTAGACCACCGATCATACTTGACCTGTTTCAGTCTCAGTCCAGGTTAGCATATAACAACAATGCAAATTAAATTGTGGAATGCACTTTATGATCCAGTGTTGTTTATAGGTCTAGGAAGATTACATGCTTTTTCTACAGGCAAGTATGTCTATGAAGAGATTTAGCCAAATAAAGGACCTGCAGCGTTTACTATCGTACTGTGCTGATATGCTGGAAGATAACAGAATGTGTGCAGGATAGAATGAAAAGATCCGGCAATGTTTTTGCGAATAGAATAAATCATGACAGTTTAAAGTGAATGCTAAAAGAGAAAATAATGAAATCATGCACCAAGAAAAAAGTCGTGAGGCAAAGTGCAGCGCATAACCTATAAGGAAACAATAGCCATAACAATATGAAAAAATGCTTATGGTTAAGTGCATTTCTTACTCTCAAGTTAAAAAACAAGTTGAGAAAGCAGCAAGAAAAACTGTTACACACAGAAAAATGCATCACTTCCAGAAAGCAAAACCATTTTTTTCTACCTTTAAATAGCCAGCATGACCCCATTTAAAACACTCACTGCATTTCTATAGAATTCAGATTCATTACGATATAGACACCCTGGAGTCAGCGCATACAAGGAATATGTAATGCCATAGGGTTGGCACCAGAGGCCATATAATAGCAGTCTACAAGAGCTTATTATGACCAGAGCAGACAGGAACATCATAAAAACGTTTTAATATCCCGTTGGAATTCAAATAGTACAAATGAAAAGCACACTTATTAAAAGGTATATATAAAAGGAAGAGAAACGAGTTCTTACTGTTAACTTATTAATTATTCATTTGTAAGCTTTGCAAGTGGGCTCGTCTCTGAGGTATTTATTTTTCTACCACATCCCAAGCTTGAGTAAAAATGAATGTATTTAGACAGTAGTTTGGTAAACCATAAATGCAACTCATTCTAGCAGGATTAGTAAATAAATACATAAAACAAAGAATAGAATCAAAATCTCTTTCTGTTGGAACTGTAAAATGTAAATTTTGTTAACAAAGTGCACCATGTCCTTAACGTACAAAATTATTCAGATAATGAAAATAAATGTACACAGTCACACGACTAAGACTGAAGCTGCCCAAATATTGAAACCCTGCCTGCCCATTTGGAGTTAGTTTAGTAAAGGTAAAAGATTAGATATATCTGTTGTATTAGTAGAAGTTAGTTCAAGTTTTGTAGAAATCAGGACTGAGGATACTTTATTTATTTATTCATTTATTTATTTATTTATTTTCTTGTGTTAACCAAAGAAGTCTGACTTAATGATGTAAGAGACCCTTTTGAGATAGAACCGGGTAAGATTGGCTTAATTATGGCTAAAGAAAGTAGAAAAATACATTGGGTTCCATATAATACAATATCACACTTATTACAAATAATAGTACAAAAATGTAATGTACGTAGAGAGAAGTAAAGCAACAGTTGAAGTTACAGTGAGACATGAAAAGAAATACAGAAACTTTGGCCTATCACTAAAAAGACTGATGAGAGCTGTTTGGAGTGATATTATTGTACAGAAATGGAAAATGGTCAAAAAGTATCAGCTGAGTGAGAAAAGCTGAACATATTCCTTCCTGTACAGGAAGCTAAGATGCTTTGGTCATGTAGATGCATATATAATCTACATACTTGGTGCTACAGTTGGTCTTAGCCAAAGGTCCAAGAAATGACTCCTTACTGAGACATGTAGCTGTCAAAACAGCAGATACAGGTTTGACAAGGCAGAGCTGCAAGTGAAGCAAGTTGATGATATATGGCTTTCAGCAGAGACAATTTTCTCAGAATAGTCCATGGAAGTACTTCTCAACCACTGAGCATTAAAGAATCATAACACTAGCATTTAATAATCACAGCAGAAGGTCAGGAAGAGGAGTATTTTTTATTATTTTTCACTACAGAATGTTTTTTATATACCAGCACCTATATAGTTAGTGGCAGGGAATTTTTGTATAGGCTTGGTTTATTTATATATGAAGATAAATACCCATAAAGAGGTTTTGGCATATTAAGAAACATCAATATAGCTGGAAAATATAATGGTAGCAGTTGAGAATTGTGGTTATAGATACTAAAATTATAGCAACAGTTTCTCAAATTGCAGGAGAATTACTGAAAGACAAAGCAAAGTATGGCGCACAGATGAGCTGTCTAAAATGCACTGATATTTATCAGCTGTGGATGAACAGATCCTGAAGTGTCAGTGCACCAATTTCCATATTTATCCACTGTAGTTCTGTGTTGTTTAAAAACACATGGATGATTTTCAGTCTTTGGAACTGGAGGGGTGCAGTATGCAAAGATTGTAGGTGCTCACTGAATTAGCCATTCAGAGACACCTGTTTGGTATATTAAGAATTGTGATTGTCATTGCTTCAATTTTTTTTGAGGTGAAATGTAATTCTGCTTTCCTTCTAATGAAATTGTAATACTATCCCTTTTCTGATCTTATTCATCACCACAGAAATGGTGATATTACATATACCTGCACAAAAACCTTAACATCATTTAAAAAAAGACAATTTTTTTGCCTTTTTATAATAATTTTATGGTCTTTTGTTTTATGGCTTTTTGAGCTGATTTCAGTCCTCAAGACACAATGATATTTTTAATTGACCAAAAATACACCTTTGATTCAGGTGTAAGTGATTAAATTTTACTCTTTTGCCATTAGTCCTAGTAAATGAAACTAAACTTCTATGCCAGAGGATAAGTGGGCTTTCAGATTTGTCAGTGATGAAATGGTTTCAGATAACCTTGTCAACCATTAGTTATGGCATTCAGTTTTCTCTTTTTTTTTTTTTTTTTTTATTACAAAACTGTTTTTTTCTGTAAAGATAGAAGCTGATTCAAAGAGAGAGAGAAAAAGAGACTGAGTGAGACAGAGAAAGAAAAAGAAAGGCTTCACTGTATTGAAGAATTTCAGTTTGAGATCCTGGCTAGTTATGTCAGCTGACTATATTAGGAGAATACCGACTGAAAGAAATGGCAAGGAAACTAAACTGCAGTTCCTGCTTTCCCCTTTACATGATAATGAAATCCAAGCAAGAATACCTGCCAGATTTCTAAAATGGTTTAGCAGCATTGTGCAAAATTTCTGCTTAAATGTACTACTGAAGTGACAAAGCGAGATTCACTCCTAGATGAGTTCCTGTTGTATCTGGAATCATTAATGGGGGGGCATTACTTTTGTGGGCCAACTGAATACGCAGTTATAGAATGGAATGATTTCATATGAAAATAATAGAAACTTGGTAGGAAGAAATATCTGTAAGTATAATCTGTTCTAATTCATAAGTGAGCCATTTACAGCCATAGTTGTTACTGCTGATGTGAAACCCAGCAAGAGATGAATGCATTGTTTTAACAAAACAAGAAACATATCACTTCCTCTATTTCTTCTCCCAGGAAAGTATATTTTGATAAATTTGTGGGCTGCTAGATCATAGTAGTGCAATGGTTAGCACTTCCTCCTCACAGCAATAGGTTCTCTTGTTTAATTCGCAGCTCGGGTGCTTTCTGTGCAGAGTCTGCATGTCCTTCCTTTTATACATGTGGATTTCCTCTGAGTGCTCCAGTTTCCTCCCACATTCCAAAGATATGCAGTAAAGTGGATTTCTGACTCTGTGTTGCCATTATTTGCGAGTTCATGCATGTATGATATGGAGAATAAACTTGGCAACCTACTTCCGATGCTATTCTTTCCTTGAAAACTCCACTAGGTGTCGGATGCATCTCATACGAGCGTGCATGAGTGATATTAGTTTTCAGGTTTCAGTGCCAAAATGTTAGGAAGGTATTAGGAAATGCAGCCTTCTACCTCATGCTTAGTTTATTACTGAAACTACCATAGTCACGTGTTTTTTTTTTTTTTTATTCTCTATCTGTGGGGATGGTTGGTGATGCAAGGTACACCTGGGACTACAGCAAATTGAGTGACACCAAATGCAGCTAGAAGACTGTGCAAATGTGACATAATCCAATGTTTTAACCCTGAGGCTCTCATTCAATGAAACTAAATAATGGAGAATTTAATCCAGGGAGAAATATAAAAGTAATTGAGTGCATTAGATACTACAGACTTATGCAGAATTCTCAGAGAAGAAATGTAGAACTAGTCTGTCTTTTAAAGCTACAGCAGCATTGAGTAAGATAGAAGCAGAATGTGACAACATAACTTTGCACAGAGTGACAGTGCATGTAAAACAGAAAAGGCTGCAGCAGATGGGCAAAAGTGTAGGAAGTAAGATCTGGGACAGAGCAGCTTAATGAATATGAGCCTCCAGACTATGTGAGTTGTATGAAAGCTAGCTTGGCTAAAAAAAGTAACAGATATGTAATAAAAATGACAATTGCAGGGTACAAACAGATTAGCAAAATATATTGTAATATAGTTCTCAGCTACCAATATGAAATCTTGGAAAATTAAAACTAAAATAATATGAAGATGAAAAAATAAACAAGAGTTAAGTATTACAGTGAGACTGAGACAGACAATGCTGGTTACTCACGGATTAGCCTAGCATACAGGTCCAAGTTCATCTCTAAAAAAAAGTGTAGGCTTAAATTAAAAAAAATAAATAAATAACAATAACATGAGTTACCTGACAGCATCACCAGCAAGCTGAGAGTAACCCAGTAAAGAATGTTGATGCTCAGTCAAAATATAAGGCATAAAATGCACCAGATGATAAGCCACAATTTAGGACCTCTTTTCAAAATCTGTATGGTAAGCAAATCTGCAATAACATAAATGATCATTAGTGCTGTCTATTTATAGGCAATGTCAACAATTATCTTTAAAATGTCATTTTTCTGCTGCTTTTATAACTCTGGTCATGCTTTATGTTAAATTTACCACGTCATAAGGATTCATTTTGAATCAGGGTTGCCGTGGTGTTTACTGAATCAAACTATTCACCAGTTCAAAAATCAAGCACAGAGATTTATAGTAAACAAAAAGAACCTTACTAGAGAAGCAAGAATGTACAGCTTTTAAGTGACTGCATTGTATATTTTCAGCAGCTAACTTAACAAATGGACCAAGTAAGTCAAGTCTATTATAGTCTGTAAAGGTATAGCAAAGACATGCTTATCACAAGAATAATTTTACAACTTGCATTTGTAAGCATCAGATATTGACCAAACCATACAAATAAAGATTAAAGTGCATGTGAACAACAATGTAGTGAAGAAGACGGAAGTGAAGAAGAAGAAATCAAAACTAATTTATCAATGGCAATATGACATGCCTAGCATCTGCATTGACAAAATACAGTTTAGGGAGTGAGTTACTTTTGGTGGTGAATTAAAAGAAAAAAACGTCATTTCACAATCTATTCTGCTGAAAAGCTAGTTGCATTCACATAGGAAAAACAATATGCAAGACAGCAACCAACATATGTCAGTGGTAAGAAAAAATTGTTAGTAAATCTGATTTAGTTTTCTGAATTAATAAAATCTGATCTAGTTTTCTGAATTAGGAATTGTGAGATCTTCAGAGTTAAGTATCTCAGATGTGACATCATAATTAGACTTCACTAAGGTCTTTCAGTCTGTCCCACATAGGTGGGTAATAGAAAAATCAGATAGGATAGGAAATGAAACAAGATTAAGGAAATAAAGTGCTGCATGGCTGTGGGATATTGCATGGAGGGTTTTGGTGGACATGATGATCACATCAGGAATAAGAAAAGCAGCTAGTGCAGTACAAAACAGGTCAACCCTGGCTACAGTAGTTTTGTTTGAGATTTACTTGAGGGAACAGGATAGAACTCTGTAATGACACAAGGATGAGTACAATAGTAAAAGTGGGAAAGCATCGTAGGAATGATTTGGAAAAGTGGAATGATGGTCTTAAAGTTAGCAGTTGAAGTTTGTTACAGACAAATACAAAGAATTGTACTAGGGTCACAAGAACCCTGGTGTGAAGTGTCAGCTTTGGAAACCGGAAGTGTTTGCCAAAAAGAAGGACATCGATTTGGACAAGTAGTTCATATATGGACTGGATCACGAGAAGCAGTGTGAAAGGGCAGTGGAAGTAGAACTTGGAAGATTGGGCATACCTTCAGGAAAGGGATTCATGTTTGGGTCACAACTTGGGAACTATTGTAGTGGTTACTTTACAAGTGGTTAATATCCCAGTGGTCAATGGTTAGCTACATGATCTCATTCCCCCAATGTTACTTTTTCCTAACCATGTTTCAGGGAATTTCAGTTGCACTATATTATTACAGTTTGTCTCTTTTAGTCAGTTTTCCCTTGTACTATGTTTTTGTTTTCTTTATGGTTTTGACTATGAAGTTACTACATACAAGTAAAGTGGGAAGTGTGAGATACAGCTTCTCACCTGGGAAGTGGAGGGGTGACCTTTGCAGAACAATATGAGGCTTGTTTTGTGCAGTTTGCTCATCAAACTGTTTTTTGATCTTTTATGGCTGACAAGTTTACACTCATCATGCAGGAAATTAAGTCATCATAGTGCAACCATGTAAGGTGTGCACTTTTGGAGGAAATACAGGGAAAAAAGAAGGCAGTCTTCTGGAAGACATCTAGAGAGTAATGATGAGAAATATACAAATAATTAAGACAAATATTATAAAAGACTACATACTGAGGATGGAGATCTTTATAGAGATCAGAAGAAATAGGTAGGTGGGGTCTAACATGAATTCAGGAGACAATGTCAAGGAGATGTGCAGGCCCCATCTTGAACAGAAAGAATGGGTATGCAAATAATGAGAATTAGCTAGTCCTTCTATTGCTAGAAGCAGTTCACAGAGAGGGCTGTCTGGCTTTAGAATGTAGTACTCGAATGACGTGGTGAAAAGGATCACAGGACTAAAGAAAAGGGAGGTGGAAGGTTTGGATGGAGGAGGTAGATGATAAATACACCTAAAAGACAAACTAGATGAGTGTATTGGCTTCTTCCTCTGTCAAAGAAATGCAATATAACATGAAGTACCAGTATGTCATCTATGTCATTGTACCATGGGAATGAGGACTTTTCTCAAAGGCATTCAAAAGCTGAACAAATTAAGCAACTCATGTCACATGCACTAAAGATTAAAAAATAAAACAAAAAAATAAACAAAAATATTCTAATGAACCTGCAGATATTCTGCATAAATGGGTGAAGAACCTATAGGCAGGCAGACATTGCAGAAGTCTATAAGGCACCACTCTTTTTAACTGTGCAGTCCAATAGAAAGTGGTGCTAATAACATCTAGGAAGACATAAATTAAATATTAAGTGGCTGTGAAATGATGCAGAAAAATATACTTTGACATGCTTTCTTGGTAGCACGCAACAAAATTATATTGTAAGAGTACCATTGCACCAATTACATTCTACTTTCATAATTAGCGATTATTCAAAGGGCTTTGTAGAAACAAAATTGTATAAAGGCAATTTCTCTCAAACTTGAATTGGTATGAATAGCCTTGTACACATCAATAAGCAAGGAATTGCTAAAGCATATAAAAGTCTATATGGCAGACAGCTTGATTCTTGCCCATGGAGGTGACACATCATTATGAGAAGTGACAAAAAAATGAAAATGGCAACAGAGCCCTTGAAGTTTCATAGGATTACTTCTGTGTTAAGTATATACCCATGAGCTTTATTAATATCAAAAAATGATAAACAGGTACACACTTTTATCTGTTTTCAATTTCATATAATTCATATACTTGAAAGGCAAATGTGTAAAGTAGGCAGCTGTTTCAAACTGCAAACTGTGTAGGCAATAGAAATATTTTCTTCTGTATTTTCATAAAGGATAATCTTTAAGTTCAGAAAAGGTGGAAACACATGTTACATGTCCTAAGAGACATTTCGATCTGTGTTGTGCTCTTAGATATTGTATTCACAGATGCTGCAGGTAGGAATCACTCAAGGCTGCAAGGCACCATTGCTTCTAATCAATACACTGTTATTAGATGTTGGTCTCAATGAAGTGCAGCTGAGACTAACTTGAAATATTCATGGCTGGAGGCTGATAAGAAAGTGCCACACTGTGATGGGCATTGCAACTAACAGGGCAACTAATGCCTTGTCATAAATGGGGCTGAATGAAAATGTGAAATGCAAACAAAACCAATTTAAGGCAATAAAGACAGCTCTTTTAAGTCTGAGACAAGATAGGCTGGTCTGGTATACATGATTAACTTTATAAAAATTAAGGCATAAAACTAGATACTGCACTGCTATAACCACATGCTCTGGAGATGTGCAAGGTACCAATCAAAAGGGCAAGGGGTAGTGATCCTGCTGTTTGTGTCACAACATTTCTACCACAAGAACTGCTTCAAGCCTTACGGTTGTTTTTAAAATGCTACAGTGGCATTCATTTGTTCAGTAATTTGTTCTAAGTTTTAAACAACTTAAGAAAATAGAAATACGCATCTCTGTGTACTTCTTGATGTAGCATAAACTCTATGTTCTGCTAAAACTGAAATGTGCATCAAAGCAATAAGGGATATATTTGCATGACATTTTATTTCTGTGTGACACTACCCAGAGAAAGATGCATATTATAACTCATGAATACACATACCAGCAACCTGTTAAAGTTGCAGGCTTGCTTCAATGAAATCAAATGAGGGAATATAACAACTGTCATCCAAAATAAGAATTTATAGTGCCCTATTCGTAAACAAAATGCAGAATGCATAACAACAACGTGTGGCTAAAGAAATGTGCAGGGAATTACACAGCTTATAAACATACATGCAGCTTCAACCTATGCGAGAGTCCAAGATCCCTGACTAACCCTAGTCATTATATGTAAATGAGTTTAGCATGCAACTGTTGTCATAGCTTGTCATTCATAGTTGGGATATCAGTATGGCTTCAGGTTTATTCATGATGACAAGCAATCATGGAAAAGCACAGAAAATATAACATTTGTCATTTCTGGTATGACAGAATGCAAAGCAATATGACATGCAGTAACAGTCATGTATTACTGATAAAATAGGCACTAGGCAGGGTTATAGTCAAGGGCCACCTGGTCATAGCTGCATGTCATTACTTGGCTGTCTATACCCAATTACTCTGAATCTGTGTTCTAATCTATCAGTCATCTTCTTCTTTCGGCTGCTCCCATTAGGGGTCACCACAGTGGATCATCTGTTTCCATTTCTTCCTGTCCTCTGCATCTTGCTCTGTCACACCATCCACCTGCATGTCCTCTCTCACCACATCCATAATCCTTATCTTAGGCCTTCCTCTTTTCCTGTTACCTGGCAGCTTCATCCTTAGCATCTTTTTCCCAGTATACTCTGCATCCCACCTCAGCACATGTCCAAACCAACGTAATCTTTCTTCTTTGGCTTTGTCTCCAAACCTTCCAACCTGGGCTGACCCCCTAATATACTTATTCCTAATCCTGTCCACCAGTGCAAATCTTAACATCTTTAACTCTGCCACATCCAGCTCAGAGTCCTGCCTTTTTGTCAATGTCTCCAACCCATATAACATAGCTGGTCTGACTACCCTCTTTCAGACCTTCCCTTTCACTCTTACTGGTACTCGCCTGTCACAAATCACTCCTGACACTCTTCTCCAGCCACTCCATCCTGCCTGTACTCTCTTCCTCACCTCTCTTCCACACTCACTATTACTCTGAACTGTTGATCCCAAGTATTTAAACTCATCCACCTTTGCCACCTCTACTCCCTGCAGCCTCACCATTCCTCTGTCCTCCATCTCATTCACACACATATATTCTGTCTTAGTCCTGCTGACCTTCATTCCTCTTCTCTGCAGAGCATATCTCCACCTCTCCAGGGTCTCCTCCACCTGTTCCTTACTTGCACTATAAATCATAATGTCATCTGCAAACATCATAGTCCACGGGAACTCCTGTCTGATCTCATCTGTCAACCTGTCCATCACCATTGCAAATAAGAAAGGGCTCAGAGCTGATCCTTGATGTAATCCCACCTCCACCTTAAACGCATCTGTCACTCTCACCGCAGACCTCACAGCTATCACAATACCTTCGTAGATATCTTATACCACTCTTACATACTTCTCTGACACTCCTGACTTCCTCATACAATACCTCAACTCCTCTCTAGGCACCCTGTTATATGCTTTCTCTAAGTCCACAAAGACACAGTGCATCTCCTTCTGACCTTCTCTGTACTTCTCCATCAACAATCTCAGAGCAAACATCTCATCTGTAGTGCTC